>NW_023260511.1:1501328-1624173 GCF_013100865.1 Trachemys scripta elegans | reverse complement strand
TCTCCTGGCAGGTGATGTTAGGGTTTCCATGTTCCGTGACCGTCAAAATGATCTTATCCCATTCTTCTTCATGGAAGGTGATCTTGTAGCCTGCAACAACATCGATGGTGTGATGGCAGCCCTCAACATCGTTCATGATCCAGATGAATGGAGACTGTTCATTGATTCATCGAAGACGAGTCTTAAAGCTGTTTTACTGCATAATGGCAACGATTTGCCATCACTTCCAGTTGGTCATGCAGTCCATATGAAGGAAACCTATGACAACATGAAACAACTTTTGAGGTGCATAAACTATGACCAACATCAGTGGCAGCTTTGTGGCAATTTGAAGGTTGTTGCTCTCTTGCTTGGTCTGCAGACTGGATAAACAAAGTACTGCTGTTTTCTCTGCAAATGGGATAGACGTGCAAGAGATTCCCACTACATCAAGAAAGATTGGCCACTCCGACAGTCATTGGATCCTGGGAGGAAAAGTGTTCAGCATCCACCACTTGTTGAATCAAGGAAGATTTTGTTACCACCCTTACACATCAAGCTGGGTCTGATGAAGAACTTTGTCAAGGCCATTGACAAAACACATGCAGCTTTCAAGTACCTCTGTGGAAAATTTCCAAGGTTAAGTGAAGCTAAGATAAAGGAAGCTGGTTTTGTTGGTCCTCAGATTCATGAATTTCTTCGAGATGATGCATTTGACCATGCACTGCGTGGCAAGGATAAGACAGCATGGAAAGCCTTCCAGTTAGTGGCAATAAATTTTCTCAGAAACAACAAGGCAGACAACTACAGGTTGTTGGTGGAAAACCTCCTCAAGGCATACAAAAGCCTTGGTTGCAACATGTCACTAAAGATACATTTTTTGCACTCTCATCTAGATTTTTTTCCATCAAACTGCGGAGCAGTGAGCGATGAGCACAGCGAGCAATTTCAACAGGACATTGCAACAATGGAGAAATGCTATCAGGGCAAATGGAGCCCATCAATGCTTGCAGACTATTGCTGGACAGTGACAAGAGATGCTCCATTTAATGAATACAAGAGACAAGCCAAGAAGCGCTGAGTAGACACTGAATAGGAGTAAACTATGTACAGAATAGTTTTTTGCCTTTTGTTTCATAATAAATTTTATTTATATAACCCTTTTGCTGATTTTTAAAGTGTTACATAAACAGGACAGCTGAAATATTATCATGTAAAGCAACCATAAACACATGAAAAGACCGAGGTTTACAATTTATGATTAAAACTCTACTATCTACACAATATACATAGACATAAAATGTAAAAACTTAAATATCTTAGAAACAGTAGCCAATCAGTTGTTTTAATTGTCATATTTGAATTCAGTACATCAAAATACATAATAAATAGCACATTTTATCTCTGAAGCAGACGACTTCTCAAAAATTGTAGACCAGTGTTATCAGAGGTTAAAGAGAATATTTTTTCTCCGTCCTCCTTGTAACAATTTCTTATGTAATTTAATCTTTTCTAGACTAAAGAAATAATTTTTTTAAATCTTCCCTCACAGATCATGTTTTCTAGACCTTAGAATCATAGAATCATAGAATATCATGGTTGGAAGGGACCTCAGGAGGTCATCTAGTCCAACCCCCTGATCAAAGCAGGACCAATTCCCAACTAAATCATCCCAGGCAGGGCTTTGTCAAGCCTGACATTAAAAACCTCTAAGGAAGGAGATTCCACCACCTCCCTAGGTAACCTATTCCAGTGCTTCACCACCCTGATAGTGAAAAAGTTTTTCCTAATATCCAACCTAAACCTCCGCCACTGCAACTTGAGACCATTACTCCTTGTTGTGTCATCTGGTACCACTGAGAACAGTGTAGATCCATCCTCTTTGGAACCCCCTTTCAGGTAGATGAAAGCAGCTATCAAATCGCTCCTCATTCTTCTCGTCTGCAAACTAAACAATCCCAGTTCCCTCAGCTTCTCCTCATAAGTCATGTGCTCCTCTCGACTCTTTCCAATTTTTCCACATCCTTCTTGTAGTGTGGGGCCCAAAACTGGACACAGTACTCCAGATGAGGCCTCACCAATGTCGAATAGAGGGGAATGATCACGTCCTTCGATCTGCTGGCAATGCCCCTACTTATACAGCCCAAAATGCCGTTAGCCTTCTTGGCAACAATGGCACACTGTTGACTCATATCCAGCTGCTTGTCCACTGTAACCCCTAGGTCCTTTTCTGCAGAACTGCTTCCTAGCCATTAGGTCCCTAGTCTGTAACAGTGAATGGGATTCTTCCGTCCTAAGTGCAGGACTCTGCACTTGTCCTTGTTGAACCTCATCAGGTTTCTTTTGGCCCAATCCTCTAATTTGTTTAGGTCCCTCTGTATCCTATCCCTACTCTCCAGCATATCTACCACTCCTCCCAGTGTAGTGTCATCTGCAAACTTGCTGAGAGTGCAGTCCATGCCATCCTCCAGATCATTAATGAAGATATTGAACAAAACCGGTCCCAAGACCGACCCTTGGGGCACTCCGCTTGATACCGGCTGCCAACTAGACATAGAGCCATTGATCACTACCCGTTGAGCCCGACCATCTAGCCAGCTTTCTATTCACCTTATAATCCATTCATCCAGTCCATACTTCTTTATCTTGCTGGCAAGAATACTGTGGGAGACCGTATCAAAAGCTTTGCTAAAGTCAAGGAATAACACAACAACTGCTTTCCCCTCATCCACAGAGCCAGTTATCTCCTCATAGAAGGCAATTAGGTTAGTCAGGCATGACTTGCCCTTGGTGAATCCATGCTCACTGTTCCTGATCACTTTCCTCTCCTCTAAGTGCTTCAGAATTGATTCCCTGAGGACTTGCTCAATGATTTTTCCAGGGACTGAGGTGAGGCTTACTGGCCTGTAGTTCCCCGGATCCTCCTTCTTCCCTTTTTTAAAGATGGGCACTACATTAACCTTTTTCCAGTCATCCCCCTCCCCCGATCGCCATGAGTTTTCAAAGATAATGGCCAATGGCTCTGCAATCACATCCGCCAACTTCTTTAGCACCCTTGGATGCAGAGCATCAAGCCCCATGGACTTGTGCTCATCCAGTTTTTCTAAACAGTCCCAAACCACTCCTTTCTCCACAGAGGGCTGGTCACCTCCTCCCCATACTGTGCTGCCCAGTGCAGCAGTCTGGGAGCTGACCTTGTTCGTGAAGACAGAGGCAAAAAAAGCATTGAGTACATTAGCTTTTTCCACATCCTCTGTCACTAGCTTGCCTCTCTCATTCAATAAGGGGCCCACACTTTCTTTGACTTTCTTCTTGTTGCTAGCATATCTGAAGAAACCCTTCTTGTTACACTTAACATCTCTTGCTAGCTGCAACTCCAAGTGTGATTTGGCCTTCCTGATTTCACTGCTGCATGCCTGAGCAATATTTTTATACTCCTCCCTGGTCATTTGTCCAATCTTCCACTTCTTGTAAGCTTCTTTTTTGCATTTAAGATGAGCAAGGATTTCACTGTTAAGCCATGCTGGTTGCTTGCCATATTTATTATTCTTTCTACACATCTGGATGTTTTTTTCCTGCAACCTCAATAAGGATTCTTTAAAATACAGCCAGCTCTCCTGGACTCCTTTCCCCCCTCATGTTATTCTCCCAGGGGATCCTGCCCATCAGTTCCCTGAGGGAGTCAAAGTCTGCTTTCCTGAAGTCCAGGGTCCATCTTCTGCTGCTCTCCTTTCTTCCTTGTGTCAGGATCCTGAACTCGACCATCTCATGGTCCCCGCCATGTAGGGTGACCAGACAGCAAGTGTGAAAAATTGGGATGGGGGGGGTAATAGGAGGGTTTATAAGAAAAAGACCCAAAAATCGGGACTGTCCCTATAAAATTGGGACATCTGGTCACCCTACCGCCATGCTTATATCCACTTTTTCTTCCCCTACTAATTCTTCCCGGTTTGTGAGCAGAACGTCTAGAAGAGCTCTGCCCCTAGTTGGTTCCTCCAGCACTTGCACCAGGAAATTGTCCCCTACACTTTCCAAAAACTTCCTGGATTGTCTGTGCACTGCTGTATTGCTTTCCCTGCAGATATCAGGGTGATTAATAGTATCAGGGGGTAGCCGTGTTAGTCTGTATCTACAAAAACAACAAAGAGTCTGGTGGCACCTTAAAGACTAACAGATTTATTTGGGCATAAGCTTTCGTGAGTAAAAACAAGTGAAGTAACTCCCTGCTCTCCATGTGTCAGTATATAATGCCTGCATCTGTAGCTTTCACTCTATGCATCCGAAGAAGTGAGGTTTTTACTCACGAAAGCTTATGCCCAAATAAATCTGTTAGTCTTTAAGGTGCCACCAGACTCTTTGTTGTTAGGGTGATTAATGTCTCCCATGAGAACCAGGGCCTGTGATCTATTAACTTCAGCTAGTTGCCAGAAGAAAGCCTTGTCCACCTCATCCCCCTGGTCTGGTGGTCTATAGCAGACTCCCACCACGACATCACCCTTATTGCTCACACTTCTAAACTTAATCCAGAGACTCTCAGGTTTTTCTGCAGTTTCATACCGGAGCTCTGAGCAGTCATACTCCTCTCTTACATACAGTGCAACTCTCCCACCTTTTCTGCCCTGCCTGTCCTTCCTGAACACTTTATATCCATCCATGACATTACTCCAGTCATGTGAGTTATCCCACCAAGTCTCTGTTGTTCCAATCACATCATAGTTCCTTGACTGTGCCAGGACTTCCAGTTCTCCCTGCTTGTTTCCCAGGCTTCTTGCATTTGTGTATAGGCACTTAGGATAACTCGCTGATTGTCCTGCTTTCTCAGTCTGAGACAGGAGTCCTCCCCTCTTACATTCTCCTGCTCATGCTTCCTCCCGGTATTCCATTTCCTCACCTACCTCAGGGCTTTGGTCTCCTTCCCTCGCTGAACCTCGTTTAAAGCCCTCCTCACAAGGTTAGCCAGCCTGCTTGCGAAGATGCTCTTCCCTGTCTTCGTTAGGTGGAGCCCGTCGCTGCCTAGCACTCCTCCTTCTTGGAACATCATCCCATGGTCGAAGAATCCAAAGCCTTCTCTCTGACACCACCTGCGTAGCCATTCGTTGACTTCCACAATTCGACGGTCTCTACCCAGGCCTTTTCCCTGCACAGGGAGGATGGACAAGAACACCGCTTGCGCCTCAAACTCCTTTATCCTTCTTCCCAGAGCCACGTAGTCTGCAGTGATGCGCTCAAGGTCATTCTTGGCAGTATCGTTGGTGCCCACATGGAGAAGCAGGAAGGGGTAGCAATCTGAGGGCTTGATGAGTCTCGGCAGTCTCTCCATCACATCGTGTATCCTAGCTCCTGGCAAGCAGCAGACCTCTCGGTTTTCTCAGTCGGGACGGCAGATAGATGACTCAGTCCCCCTGAGGAGGGAGACCCCGACCACCACCACCCGCCTCCTTCTCTTGGGAGCGGTGGTCGTGGAACCCCCATCCCTAGGACAGTGCATCTCATGCCTTCCAATCGGTGGAGTCTCCTTCTGCTCCCTTCCCTCAGATGTATCATCTACTCCACTCTCCGCATTAGTACCTGTGGAAAGAACATGAAAATGGTTGCTCCTGTACCTCCATTGCAGATACATGGAAGCTCCTCTTTCTTCTTCTGGAGGTCACATGCTGCCATATTTCTTCACCATCCCTGTGTCCCCTCTGTGCAGCCTGCTCTGATTCTTCAGAATGTTGTGCCCGTAGAAGCCTATCCTGACATCTGTCTAGGAAATCTTCATTTTCTCTTATGCAATGCACGGTCGATACTTGTTTCTCCAGACCTCGAACCTTCTCTTCCAATATGGAGACCAGCTTGCACTTTGTGCAGACAAAGTAGCTTCTGTCCTGTGGAAGAAAGACAAACATGGCACAACCTGTGCAGGTTACAACAGCTGAACACTCACCTTCCATCATTTCTTCCTTCTAAGAGCTTCCTCAGCTGTTGCAACAACTCACAGAAGCCCGCAAGATGAAAGACTCAGTGGGCTATCCCCAGGCAAACTCCCTCTGTTAGCCTCCGCTGTTCGCCACTCAGCTGGTTAGCTGCTGACTGCCTTTTTATAACAGTCAGGCCCACTCAAGGCCCACCTGGAACAAAGCACACTTTTCCCAATTCACACTTTTCAAACAAACAATCAAGCACACGGTCAAACTGACAAACTGACAAACTGTCCCCAGAACAGACACTCAGATACTCACCAACACAGTCCCCCTAATACAGCACTTATCGTAACTTTAATCATTTTGGTTGCTCTTCAATGGACTTTCTCCAATTTCTTCACATCTTTCCTGAAATCTGACACCCAGAATTGGCACAATACTCCAGCTGAGCCTAATCAGTGAGGAGTAGAGTGGAAAAATTACCTCTCGTGTCTTGCTCCCAACACTCCTGCTCATACATCCAGAATTATGTTTACTTTTTTTGCAACAGTGTTATACCATTCACTCATATTTAGCTTGTGATTCACTATGACCTCCAGTTCCCTTTCTGCAATATACCTTGCATGGATGGAAGACAGAATCTGGGAACATCAAGTGAGGCAGCTATTTACACATGCAGAGGCAGAAACATAAACATTTGGGGAGCTTCTACTGCAATAATGTGGGTATTGGGTGAATTTAAGCACCATCAGGGTTCGGCAGCAACCAAACAGGAACTTAGTGTTTCACAGTGTCCCCGGGACATAGGCACCAAGTCTAGAGAGAGATGCCCAAGCCAAGTAGTGACAAAACATGTTAATGAGTAGATTAGGTAGCAACTTTTTAAGCTAGTCAACACACAGCTTTTAGGCTACTATGAAAATATCAGCTGTCATTGTGAAACTCCTGGTCCTGCAAGCAGAGGTTAACTTTATTACTATGAGTACTCCCATTAGAAGCAATTGAAGTTAAGCACATGCATAAGTGTTTGGAGAATTGAGACCTTAGACAGATGTTTTTTAAAAAAAAATATTTGTGGTGCTCCATAAAGTGATGTTATAGCTTCTGATCTGTTTGAATCAGGGACTAAGCCTAAGGTGTTCGCTGTGAATTATTTCCTTTTTCTCTAAAAAACCCCAAGAGATTCTCCATGTTGTTTTTCTCTACCTTGCATCAAACAAAATCACAGAAGTAAATCTAATGTGAACTGCTTGAGCAATTTTTGTATCTGAAATAGAAATATACAGTATTTGTAAAAATATAGTACAATAACTGGAGTTTGTAATAATTCTTGGATGATTCTTCTACCATAGATTGGATGCAGATACTAATTCTGATACAAGTTGGCCCGACTTTCATCATCTCCGCTAACCTGTTCATCAGTTATAAACGTAAGTATTCTGGTCTAAATTTCCACCGTAAGAAACTATTGATTGGTATAGTATATTTTGAATATATTTGGGAACTGAGTAGAAATTTTATCTTAAAATTGTTACTGTTGCTGAGATCACACATTACTATAATGACAAATGGATTTGGATTACTAATACCAACAACATGGCTTTAACGGTCATTCTTCTTTGAGTGGCCTCTTCATATTCCCAATTGTAAGATCAAGGCATCCCTGCTGGGAGTTACCGTAATGTTCTGGAAGGCAACGTCTGTTGGGGTCACTCACACTTCCCTCCCCTCCCATCCCAAAGGTGCAAAAAGAGGAGCAGTCCCAACCACCCTCTTCCTCCTTCCTACCATGGAATGTGCAGTGAGCGCCGATCAATCACACACAGAATCCCCCATGCTGCTCTCATCGGCTTTCCATCTTTCTTCCCTTTGGACACAAATTTTATTTACAGTGGATCAATTGTCACTTGGTCTGATTTCCTATAGAAAAATAAGAGAAAAGGAGATGCCCATCCAGCATGGGCTTTGTTTGGACCCTTGTAAGTGGAAGGGCTACCTCGCACACCCCTCAGGTCCAGTCGATTGAAGTCTGGTCATCTGTAAGTCCAGTATCCATGTGAGGATCCCCTCACCATCAAGGTCTCTGGACTGCTCCAGATTGACCTAGCAGGCCTGGCCGTGAGGCAAACTCTTAGCCAAAGTACGGCTGGTCACACAGCTGCTGCACTGAGTCCACACTCAGCAGGACCTGCAGTGAATGACCCCTCAGCACGTGGCAGCAACCTATCACAAAGTAGAGACGGGTCAGATGTCTCCATGCTCAGTTATTTCCACAATGCCAGCAGAGCAGCAGATCAGTCTGAGCAACAGCACTCCCCAGCCAGGAACCCTTCTGCTGCCTCCCAGTGCAACAGACTACAGCGACTCCCAACCCTTGCTCCTGCACCTGCTCTTCTGCCTGCTCCCCCTTCTGCTGAGCCCTGCCGGTTCCCTGAACTTGCCTTACTCCAGTCTTATCACTGACCCACTCCAGCCTGTCATCTGCATTCTGATCCCTCTAAACCCTGACCACCTGGCTCTGGTCCTGATCCTCATTTGGCTGCAGACTCTTGTCTAGGTTTTGACCCTGGCCTGTCTCTAGATCGTCATTCCGGGAGAACCCTTAGCCAGGCCCAACCTTACGGCTAACTGTGGCTCATGGTCCAACAACTAGGCAAGATTATTGGAGGCAGGACCTGACATACCAATCTAGTTTCTAATTTTTCATTTCCTCCCCTCACAGCTAAAACTGATTTTTCCATTTAAAAATCAGAAAATTCCACTCTGGAATGGAAGCAGAAACAGAGAATCTGATATTTAAAAATTCTGACAGTGGGAGAGGTTGGAGTGGAGAAGAGGTGGAATACTGAGGCAAGGAAAGGAGAGATGGTGTCTCTGGAAGGGATGGGGAGGAAATACACTGGTATTTGGAGGGTGAAGAGAGGATGAGAGATGAAGGAGGAGGAGGAGGCAAATGAGATATAACTGGATTGCATATCTCCAATTCATGGAGGTGGCAGGTGCAGTTTTTTTATGAGGCACCTTTTCCATATGGAGGTGTGCTGAGGTTCTGATGATGGATTATACGCAACATGCAGCTATCATATGATATAGTAACACTCTGAGTATGCTGCCTGAGTAACAGATAGAGGCCATCCTCTGGTGGAGGAGGAAGAATGGCAGGCCCTGGACTGGGGAGGAGATGCCAAATACCAGCAGCTCCCCCAGGAGAAACAGAGGCAGGAATGGGTGTGCCCAGCAGAGATCGCTTCTCTTTGATTGGGATCATATATTCTCTGCAATGTAGCACCACAGGATCCATGCCTAAACCAATATCTGTGTGATGAGGGGGAGAGCAGTCCCCTCTAGCGGGAAAGGAGGGCCCTTGAGGTGGGATGATCTAACACCTTTGCCAGGGACAGGTCCTTTGCCTAGTGTTTTGGGAACAGTGAAGCCCCTGTATATGCCCAGGGCAGTGGAGTCTGGCACTGCAGTCTCCACTCTGTGATATTTGGAGAGCTGCTGATTCTGTGTCTAACATACAGGTGTGACAAACTGACCTACCTTGCAGGTCCTCACAACACTGGAAGGGGGAAAACATATAACAAGTGTCTGATCAGATCTGGGATGGGAGATCACTGAGTTATAGAATGGTGTCTTCACATGGTACTTCCTGTTTGGCCATTCTGAGATGCAAAGTCTTGGTGTCTTGCTTGTGAGGGGGATTGTTTTCCTTTCTCATGTTCCTTCTAACAGACCCTCATCCTGAAAGTGAAAGGAGACAAAGAAATCCATTCTTAGATTATCTTACTTTTAGCATCTTCTCAGTCAGTTTATTCAGTTCTAGACCTCTGAGTTTACTGGATTCTAAGAGGTTTTCCAGCCCATCCCTAAGTCCTTAGGTCCAGATTTTCAAAGCTTTAGGTGCCTAATGATGCAAATAAGCACCTAGTGGGACTTTCAAAAGTGTCCATGCACCTAACTTCAGGAATATGGGGCAAATCTCAATAGGTGCTTATATGCTGCAGTTCCTAGCCAAGGGGAGCTGCGGGGGCGGTGCTGGAGGGGGGCAGCATGCAGAGCAGAGCCCCCGGCTGCCCCTAAATGCAGGAACTGGAGGGGGGCCATGCCACTGCTTCCGGGAGCTGCATAGAGTGCCCCCCGACCCTGCTCCCTGACTGGAGCACCGGAGCGCGGCAAACCCCAGACCCCACTCCCCAGCAAGAGCTCGAGGGCCGGATTTAAATGGCTGGTGGGCCGCATCAGGCCTGCGGGCCATAATTTGCCCACCCCTGACTTATTGGTTTCAAAGCCTCTTTGCATGAGAAAGAAGAAGTGCCTGGAACCATCTTCTTTTCTACAAGGTGTATTTCCATGGATCCACAGAGAAGATACAGAGTGCTGTAGCTCTGCTTTAGATTTATTGCTGCACATGAAGGGTGATAGAAACACCTAAGGATGCCCATCCTTCAATGGAACAGTCAGGCCCAACATCGACAGGGCCTCAGTAACCCAGCTTCAGTTCCTCCCATCTTGGAGGGAATCAGAGGCCTGCATCAAGTCTTTGAAAAATAACTAATTAACTAGGCTGGAGCTCTTGTGGTCACACGTAAAGGCGGAGACATCCATCACCTACACTTACTGGTGTGTGAGGTTTGTGTCATGGCCACAATACAAATGAGGCTTGTCAGAGGGGGCAATAGGGCTAGCTTGCATGGAACAAAATGCTGTCTGGATGTGCTAACACCCTGAGAGACGTTGTACAGAGCTCTGTCTGATTTTCCGAAGTGTTCCTGAGGCACTCTCCTCTCTTTGCCATGAGTGCCTCAAAACTACAAGCAGCAAGCACAATGAGTATGATCATTTTCATATATAGATCTGCCTCTCTGTACATGCCTCTGACTGGAGTCCCAAACTGGAGACCTCTACCCAAAACAGTGCCCTCAGTTGGCCACTTGAAGAAGAAATGCAGGTTACTTACTGTAAGGCAGTTGCAACTGTCCCACTGTCTGTCTGGGAGGGAGGCCATGCCCAGTGGCGGATTAATAATTTTGCTGCCCCTAGGCCGGGAAATAATTGCCGCCCTGGCCCCGCCCCGACTCCGCCCTTTTCCTGCCCCCATTCCAACCCCCTCCCCAAAGTCCCCGCCCCAACTCCGCCCCCTCCCTTCCCCTATTGGATCCCTTCCCCAAATCCCTGCCCCCGGCCCCGCCTCTTCCCCCAGTGCGTGGCGTTCCCCCTCCTCCCCCCTCCCTCCCTGCCCCGCGAAACAGCTGTTTCGCTGCGCAAGCGCTGAGAGGGGAGAGAAACAGGACGCTGTGGCGCGCTTGCAGAGGAGGCGGAGGTGAGCTGTAGCAGTGGGTGCGGAGGGGAGCTTCTGCCCCTGAAAATTTGCCGCCCTAGGCCTAGGCCTTGCCGGCCTAGGCAATAATATGGCGCTGGCCATGCCCCCTCGCTAGAAGTCCTCTGGAAGGGAACAGTTCAGGCGGGAATTAGCACCCGGGTTCCTGCCCCTCAGCAGGATAGCACAGAACTGCATCTAGGGGCCCTGGTCCTCCAACCAGGCAGGTCACCAAACAGTCAAAGGACTCTAGCCTACAATCAGGGTAGAACAGAACTGTCTATAAGCCCCAACCCTCAGGAAGGGTGGGGCTGCAAACAGTTAGGAGGCTCTGGCCAGTATTCAGGACAGAGCAGTTACAAGTCTATTAGCTCAGGCCCTCAAACAGTGTGGGGCAGCAAAGTCTAGGAGGCCAGGCCCTCAGACAGGGCAGGACAGAGAAGTTAGGAGTTTCTGGCCTGTAATCAGGACAGCGCAGTAGTGAGTCTATACACCAGGCCCTCAAACAGGGCAGGGCAGCAAACAGTCGGGGGTCCTGACTCTGGCGGACCACCAACAAACACAGGCCTCTTGGCCTATGGTGAGGAGGCAACCACTACGAGGTCCCTGGTCTGGGATGTGGTGGAGTTGAGTGGGCCCATGTCCTCTTACCCCTGCCACTCCACCATGTCCCAGACCAGGGCCCTAACAGTGGTGGAGTGGTCCGTCACTGGGTCAGCAGGGAAATCCAGCCGCAACATGCTGGTCAGTGATCAGTCAGCAACACAACCGAACTATATTAGGCTCGCCTGGGCTACTTCCTACACTCCTGTTCAAGTGAGGTACCTGGGTTCCTGGGGTCATTGTCCTTTTTGCTGGTATAAACAGATAATGGCAGCCCCAGCAAATCCTCTGTGTCTCTGGCGATTAGCAGCTCTGGCAGTCCCCCCAAATCTTGGGTGCTGCAGCGGTTGCTGTAAGGTTCAAGCTACAGCAGCAGGGAAGAGACATCCTTCTCCTCCAGTGGCTGCTCTCCAACTGAGCTGATGGGCCTGCCTTTTATACTTCTTCTTCCTATCCCACCCCTCTGCTTCTGGTGGGGCAGGCGGAGGTGTCCCAGCTCTGCCCACCAGGGGGTGGTTGCAGCTGTCCCTTGGTCCATCTAGGAAGGAGGCCATGCCCCCTCGCTCCTGTTGTGCTCCAAGATGAGCCTCTGCATATTCACACTCTCCTACCACCTTCCCCACTTCTTTGGAGTCTCAGTTTAGGAATTTTCAAATTAGAGGAAGGAACTGAAGGGAGGTTGGGGCCATTTCCCCTTTGACACCATCAGAACCCTCCAGGATGGTAACCCCAATGGGCACTGCTCTCCAGAATATCCTGGTGGCTCATGATGCACGTGCCTTGATGAGTGTGAACATGCAGAAGCTCACTGCAAAGTGCTCCCTTTAAAAGTAAGTAATCCTAGTTCCTGAAATGCCGTATTTTAACGCTCAAATTTAAAAACTTGAGTGATGATAAAACAACAGTGCAACTTCTCAGTGTCCCACACTACATTGCCCAGTGGAGTGCTTGGGTTGCAGGAGGAATGCAACACTAGGCCATGAGGTTCAGTACACTGCTCCACTGCATCAGTCCCACTCACAGGCTGGTGAGAGGTGAGGTAGGAAGGGGGGATGGCCCAAAGCCCGAAGTTGTTTCTGATCCTTATAATATGGTGCCAGAGGGAGATGGTTTGTTGAAACCTTTATGTCCACATAAGGGTGAGGCACAATGTGGCCTTTATTTGTTTTGTGGAGTGGGTGGTTGGGTGTGTGAGTGCAGGGGGCAGAGCTAGAGATTAAAGGAAGAGGGAGGAAGAGACATCTTGCCAGACATTGTCACTTTCAGTTTGGGAAAAGCTGGCAAGTTGGCAAAGCATATTTTGACTTCAGTAAAGACAAGTGCAAAGTACTAGACTTAGGAAGGAAAAATTAAATGCACAACTACAAAATGGGGAATGATTGTCCAGGTGGTTTTGTTGCTGAAAAGGATCTGGGGGTTATAATGGATGACAAATTGAAAATGAGTCAATAATGTGGTGCAGCTGTGAAAAAAGGCTAATACCAGTTTGGAGTGCATTAGCAACAGTGTTATATGTAAGACATGGGAAGTGATTTTTCCACTCTACTCGGCACACAGTGCTTTACTGAAGCAAGAAGTGTCTTGAAAGACTGAGTTCTTAGGGTATGTCTACACTACGGGATTAATCCGAATTTACAGAATTCGAATTTTGGAAACAGATTGCATAAAGTCGAATGTATGCGGCCACACTAAGCAAATTAATTCGGCCGTGTGCGTCCATGTACCGGGGCTAGCGTCGATTTCCGGAGCGTTGCACTGTGGGTAGTTATCCCATAGCTATCCCATAGTTCCTGCAGTCTCCCCCGCCCATTGGAATTCTGGGTAGAGATCCCAGTGCCTGATGGTGCAAAAACCATTGTCGCAGGTGGTTCTGGGTACATCCTCCCCCCTCCCTCCATGAAAGCAACAGCAGACAACCGTTTTGCGCCTTTTTTCCTGGGTGAACACTGCAGACTCCATAACACGGAAAGCATGGAGCCTGCTCAGCTCAAGATAGCAGTCATGAACATTGTAAACACCTCACGCATTCTTGTGCAGTTTATGCTGAACCAGGACCAGAAAAACGAGGCAAGGAGGAGGCGGCGACGGCAGCGCAGCGACAAGAGTGATGAGGACATGGACATGGACACAGAATTCTCTCAAACCACAGGCCCTGGTGCTTTGGAGATCATATTGTTAATGGGGCAGGTTCTATCCGTGGAATGCCGATTCTGGGCCCGGGAAACAAGCACAGACTGGTGGGACCGCATAGTGTTGCAGGTGTGGGACGATTCCCAGTGGCTGCGAAACTTTCGCATGCATAAGGGCACTTTCATGTAACTTTGTGACTTGCTGTCCCCTGCCCTGAAGTGCCAGAATACCAAGATGAGAGCAGCCCTCACAGTTGAGAAGCGAGTGGCGATAGCCCTGTGGAAGCTTGCACCGGTCAGTCGGGAATCAATTTGGAGTGGGCAAATCTACTGTGGGGGCTGCTGTGATGCAAGTAGCCAAAGCAATCACTGAGGTGCTGCTACAAAAGGTAATGACTCTGGGAAATGTGCAAGTCATAGTGGATGGCTTTGCTGCAATGGGATTCCCTAACTGTGGTGGGGCGATAGATGGAACCCATATCCCTATCTTGGCACCGGAGCACCAGGGTACCCAGTACATAAACCGCAAGGGGTACTTTTCAATGGTGCTGCAAGCACTGGTGGATCACAAGGGACGTTTCACCAACATCAACATGGGTTGGCCGGGAAGGGTTCATGATGCTCGCGTCTTCAGGAACACTACTCTGTTTAAACAGCTGAAGCAAGGGCCTTACTTCCCGGACCAGAAAATAACCACTGGGGAGGTTGAAATGCCAATAATTATCCTTGGGGACCCAGCCTACCCCTTAATGCCATGGATCATGAAGCCACACACAGGCAGCCTGGACAGGAGTCAGGAGCTGTTCAACTACAGGCTGAGCAAGTGCAGAATGGTGGTAGAATGTGCATTTGGACGTTTAAAAGGTTGCTGGCGATCGTTACTGACTCGGTCAGACCTCAGCCAAACCAATATCCCCATTGTTATTGCTGCTTGCTGTGTGCTGCACAATCTCTGTGAAAGTAAGGGGGAGACCTTTATGGCGGGGTGGGAGGCTGAGGCAAATCGCCTGGCCGCTGATTACACACAGCCAGACACTAGGGCGATTAGAAGAGCACACCAGGAAGCGCTGCGCATCAGAGAATCTTTGAAAACCAGTTTCATGACTGGCCAGGCTACAGTGTGAAATTTCTGTTTGTTTCTCCTTGATGAAAACCCGCCCCCTTTATTGACTCATTCTTTGTAAGGAACCCACCCTCCCCCTTCGATCACAGCTTGCTTTCAAAGAAAATAAAGTCACTATCATTTAAAAATCATTTATTCTTTATTAATTGATTATAAAAAGAGGGAGAGACTGGTGGGGGGTTTGGGAGGAGGATCGGCAGGAAGGAAAAGGCCACTAAAAAAAGGTTAAAAAAATGACAGCCTTTTGCTTGGGGTGGAATGGGAGGGTGCATGGAGCCTCCCCTCCCCACGCGTTCTTACACGTCTGGGTGAGGAGGCTATGGAACATGGTGAGGGGGGAGGAGGGTTATACAGGGGCTGTAGTGCCAGTCTGTGATCCTGCTGCCGTTCCTGAAGCTCCACCAGATGCCAGAGCATGTCTGTTTGCTCACGCAGCAGCCCCAGCATTGCATCCTGCCTTCTCTGATCTTCCTGCTGCCACCTCTCATCTCGAGCATCTCTCCTCTCCTCACGTTGGTCTCTCCTGTCCTTACGTTGGTCCCTCATGTCCTCACGTTGGTCCCTCCTGTCTTCACGTTCACTGGCATCTTTCCTATACTTTGAAACCGTGTCCTTCCACTCATTCAGATGAGCTCTTTCACTGCGGGTGGATTCCATGATTTCCGCGAACATTTCGTCTCGCATCCTCTTTTTCCGACGCCTTATCTGAGACAGCCTTCGGGACGGAGGAGGGAGGCTTGAAAAATTTGCAGCTGCTGGAGGGAGGGAAAAAAGGAGAGAATTTTTTAAAAAGATACATTTTACAGAACAATGCTTATACTCTTTCACGAATAACACTATTCACATTACATAGCACATGTGATTTCTGTGCAAGGTCGCGTTTTGCCTCTTAATATTGAGTGACTGTGGCTTTGCTGCTAGAGATCACAGACGCAGGTCTGGGCAAAAGAATTCGGCTTGCATGCGGCCATGGTAAGCCATTGTCTTTCGGCTTCTGCACCCTCCTTTTCCACATACCAAGCAAAGCCTGTTGAGTGCTGCGGTTTTCCTGTTAACCTTCAGCAGCAGAAAACAAACTAATCCCCCCCCATCCAATTCTCTGGATGATCGCTTTATCCCTCCCCCCACAGCGTGGCTGGTATCAGGGAAGATTCCTGCAGGAACCAAACTAACAACCCCCCCCCCCGCCATGAATTTTCTGGGATGATCGCTTTACCCCCTCCCTCCTCCTCGTGGCTGGTATCAGGGAAGATCCCTGCTAGCCAAACGCGAAAAGCTCAGGGCCAATTCCCCCCCCCCGCCCCCCGCACTTGGCTAACTGCAGGGAAGGATTTCTTTTCAGCCACAGGCAAACAGCCCAGTAGGAATGGCCACCTCTGTCCCCTTAATTAAATTCCCGTATTTCAACCAGGTTACCATGAGCGATATCACTCTCCTGAGGATTACACAGTGAGATAAAGAACGGATGTTGTTTGAATGCCAGCAAACACCAGGACCATATGCTGCCAGGCTTTGTCATGCAATGATACCAGATTACTTGCTACTAGCATGGCGTGGTCAAGTGTCCTACCATGGAGGACGGAATAAGGCTGCACTGCCCAGAAACCTTCTGCAAAAGCTTTTGGAATACCTCCAGGAGAGCTTCATGGAGATGTCCCTTGAGGATTTCCACTCCATCCCCAGACACATTAACAGACTTTTCCAGTAGCTGTACTGGCCGCGAATGCATCCCAAGTCCTCAGGGCAAATTAATCATTAAAAAACGCTTGCTTTTAAACCATGTCTTATATTTTAAAAGGTAAACTCACCTGAGGTTCCTTCCATGGGGTCATAGTCTTGGGTACTGGCTTGGGAGGCTTGGGAGGGTACTTCAGTCAGGCTGAGAAAAAGATCCTGGCTGTTGGGGAGAATGGAGTGCTGTGTGCTCTCCGCAAGCTCGTCCTCCTCCTCCTCCTCTTCCCCGTCCGCAGAATCCTCAGGTGTGGCTGATGAGATTACCCCTGCCTCAGAATCCACGGTCAGAGGTGGGGTAGTGGTGGCGGCCCCCCCTAGAATTGCATGCAGCTCGGTGTAGAAGCGGTATGTCCGCGTCTCTGACCCGGAACGACCGTTTGCCTCCTTTGTTTTCTGATAGGCTTGTCTGAGCTCCTTGACTTTCACGCGGCACTGCTTTGAGTCCCTATTGTGGCCTCTCTCCATCATGCCCTTGGAGATTTTTTTCAAAAGTTTTGGCATTTTGTCGTTTCGAACAAAGTTCTGCTAGCACTGAATCCTCTCCCCATATAGCGATCAGATCCAGTACCTCCCGTATGGTCCATGTTGGTGCTCTTTTTCGATTATCGGCCTGCATGGTTATCTGTGCTGATGAGCTCTCTGTGGTCACCTGTGCTCTCCACGCTGGGCAAACAGGAAATAAAATTCAAATGTTCGCGGGGCTTTTCCTGTCTACCTGGCCAGTGCATCTGAGTTCAGATTGCTGTCCAGAGCGGTCACAATGGTGCACTGTGGGATAGCTCCCGGAGGTCAATACCATCGAATTGCGGCCACACTAACCCTAATTCGAAATGGCAATATCGATTTCGGCGCTACTCCGCTCGTCGGGGAGTACAGAAATCGATTTTAAGAGCCCTTTATTTCGAAAGAAATGGCTTCGTTGTGTGGACAGGTGCAGGATTAATTCAATTTAACGCTGCTAAATTCGAATTAAACTCATAGTGTAGACCAGGCCTTAGTGACTTGCATGACATTCCAAAGAACACTGAAACTATCAATTTGGGAGTAATAGACTTGCTTTTTAAGAGGAGGATGACACTACCATGACATATGGTGCGTTCTTGTGTAGGGACTGTAGAAGTTATTTTAGGCTGAAGAAAAGGGCAGATTAAGCTCTTTTTCTGCATCTTGTGTTTGATAAATTGGATAAAAAGATCCTATATGGTACATGTGCTGAACAGTAACTGGAAAATTATCTGCATGCCTAGATTAAATACCTTATATCTTTTTTTCAGGAAATCACAGGAAACAGCATGATCCTGAAGCAGGTAAAAAATATTGTAGGCTAATCTAAAATATTAGCAAGTGTTAACTGCCATGCCATGTATAATATTTTTGTTTGATGATATAGTGTGTATTGTCTAAAAAGGGTAAGCCTAGTGACACAGGTCTGACCAGACTGACACCCCCTGCAATGTAATCGTATCCTGTCAGCAGACAGGATACTGGGCTAGATGGACCATTGGTCTGACCCAGTATGGCCATTCTTCTGTTCTTAACTGGAGTTATTTATATTGAGGTCAACTGGGTTGTACAAGGAGTAAGGCAGGGGAGAATTTATACATAAACATCGAAATCAATGGGATTATTCATGTTCTTAAAGTTTAGCCTGTGCTTAAATACCTTGCTGAAATTGGGGTCCTCAGTCTAAACACCCTCGAACTTTGGTTGGACAGAGAGTGCAAAAGCATTAAATGTATTTAAACAATACTGGAAAGTACATATAAAAATCGATGTTAAAAGGAAGTTATTTAGGTTGCAAAGTCAAACTGTTGAAAGTTAGACAATGACAGATATACAGTTGCCTAGGGTTACCATATTTGAACATTCAAAAAAGAGGACACTCCATGGGTGGGAGGAGGGGGTGTAACCTTCACTGTTGCAGCTGCCCTCCTGGATTTTAGATATTTAATTAGGGTTACCATACGTCCTTTTTTCCCCAGATGGCGATTTAAGAACCAAAAAGCCTGACATGTCCAGGAAAATACGGACGTATGGTAACCCTACCTAAAGTTCCATGATCAGCAAGATTTGAATCCTGAATCTTCAGCACCACAGCAGACTAACTCTGTTAGCTGGCAGCAGGAGGAGGATGTTATTCCAGAGGGCCAGGTTGAGGGGAGGGGGATCAATTGGGCCATGTGGTGGGTCTGGGGTGTCAATGGAGTGTAAGGCCAGCCCTGCAGCATCCCACTCATTCACGAGCTGGGACATGTGGTAGTTCCTGCCTCATATGCTGTTCCCAGAGGGAATCTGGCCACTAAGGACACATCCTGGGTCAGGGTGGGGACAGGCCTGCCCAGCTCACTCTGACCTCAGCTAGATCTGCTCTGCCTCTGACAACTCCCAGCTATACCCAGCCGCCAGATGTCCTGATTTTACAGGGACGGTCCCGATTTTTGGGTCTTTTTCTTATATAGGCTCCTATTACTCCTCGCCCCCTGTCCCGATTTTTCACACTTGCTGTCTGGTCACCTTAACCCAGTGTAGGGTTTGGTGCTGCCACTTTGGCAGCTGCATGATTCTGGCCTTAAAATGTATCTGTTTAGTAATTATTTTGGGGTCTGGCAATATTTTCCTGAAGAACAAATATGAGAGAAAAGGAAATGGGGATTTTTGACAGTTTTGTTACATGTTTGAATTTAACAATAATATGAGATGTCAAATATCAAGCTCACATGGAATTTGTTTAGTCAAAGAATGCAGAAAGGAGGGTTTTATTCAGTACTCATCCAGTCTGAAAACTGGAGAAGTGACTGTAGCACAGTTTGCTCCTCGCTAACTCCCCAAACCCATTTTCTTATATCCTGTTCAGGACAAAAAATTCCTTTCCCAAAACTAATTTAACTGTGTGTTATGGTCCTGATATCCCAATTTATGTAACCAATAAGCTAAAGACTGAGCCATTGTTGTATATGTTCAAGGTGTAGAAGTATACTTACTGTGACAACCGCTATTCTGAAGTTTTCCTGAATTTTTGTCACTTAAAATCCAAAATCTTGGACTAGCTTCTGAGATCAGTTACATAAATTCAGATATGGAGTTATTCCACTGACTGCAAAGTCTTTTTTTCTGGATTCACAAAATTCAAATTGATTGAAGAGTCTGTCTCTTGCCTCCAACTATAAAAACCTTACTTGGTTAGATAAAATAAAGGGCCCATTTTTTTAGTGTTTATTTCAGAAAACTGCTGTGCAGATAATTCTGTGGGACTTCCTCTATGTTTAAAATTGTCTAACACAGAGCAGAATCTGACCTACTTTTTTGTATTTTGAATGCTTTTTTTCTGATTAGGTATGGAATTGTTCAGTAATATATCTAGCTAATCAACCTTTATTATTAGTTTTCCCAATTTAAAAACAAAAAGTAATGTATGAAAGATATTGTTCTTTCTCAGGCCAAAGCCTTGATGAAAACAGTAAGTTAGCATTGAATTCTGATTACTTACCCTCCCCCAGCACAAAGGATTGAAGAGTCAATTATTTTGAAATAAAAGCCTCTTGAAAACCTTATACATACACATGGCCATGAGTCATGCCTGCCTCCAAAATTGCAAGCGTGTCAGGATTTAAAAGCAGTGGAATTGCTGCTGTTCCACTGCATGGGAAGGAAGGCAAGTTATGTAACGACTAAGGCCAAGATTCACAAAGGTATTTAGGTGCCTACATCCCATTGATTTCGGTGGGAGTTGGGTGCCTAAAACCCTTTCTGAACCTGGGCCTAGATTAACATATTTAGAAATATTAAGTCCAAAAGGGACCATTAGACCATATAGTCTCATCTCCTGTATAACACAGGCCATAGAATTTCATCCAGTTACCCTTGTATTGAGTCCAGCAACTTGTGTTTGGCTAAAGCAACTTCCAGATGATTGACATAGTCTCTCCTGTCCTTATGTCCATGACTCTATGAGAAAGGCTTCTATTCTTGATCTGAAGATATCAAGGGATGAATAATCCACACTTCTGTTGGGAATTTGGTCTAACAGTTAATCACCCTCATGTTAAGAAATGTGTGCCTTATTTCTAATTTGAATTTTTCTGCCTTTAACTTCCAGCCACAGGTGCTTGTTATGCCTTTCTCTGCTAGATTAAAGACCCCTTTGTTGCAACATGGCCTAGTATATCTCTGTATAAGGTGATCAGATGTCCTGATTTTATAGGGACAGTCCCAATATTTGGGACTTTTTCTTATATAAGCACCTATTACCCCCAGCCCTGTCCTGATTTTTCACACTTGCCATGGGGTCAACTCTGTCAGTGACTGGGACATGGGTGGTCGTGCCTAGTGATTGGAGCAGGCGTCACGCCCAGTGGTTGGAGCTGACATCAGTAGCTAGGAGTCTGAGTCAAGGGTCAGAACTGGAGTCAGAGGTCAGATGCCAGAGCCAAGCTGGAATCAGGAGCTAGGAGTCAGAGTCTTGGGTCAGAACATGAAGACAGACCTCTTGTCTGATGCCTTTACTTGGGCTGAGGGATTTCACAATCCAACTGTGCACTTACAGAGTTCCACCAAGATTGTGGGCGCTGAGTTAGATCCAAAAGGAGACTTAGACTCCGCATTGCAATGCTTCACTTTAAGCACCCTGCTGCCTAGTGCAATCCACAGTCATAACATAAGTGCGCGGACTCCTTGTACAATGCACAGAGAGACGCGGGTGCCTAAAAAGGGATTCATGAAGTCAACATGCTGTGCTGCCTAAAGCAACCAGTAGGAATTGCTGAGGAAACATGTATGGCCTAAGCTTAACCCTCAAAGGGAAGTGGGTACTTAAGTCAGATCAACTGCAGAAAGGATCCCTTTTTACTCTATATATCAGTAGTTAGCGCATTCAGCCAGGATGTGAGAGATGTGGGTTCAAATCCCAATTCCATCTCACGTGGAGCAGTGATTTTACCCCATGTCTCCTTCCTCCCCTGAGCACTGGAGCATTCTGTTATGAGGGGCCTCTGAGGCTATGGCTACACTTTCTCGCTCAGGGGGGTGAAAAAACACCCCCCTGAGCGCAGCAAGTTACAGTGCTGTAAAGCGCCAGTGTAAACAGTGCCCCAGCACTGTTGAGGTGGAGTATCTGCAGCCCTGGGAGAGCTCTCTCCCAGCGCTGGCGCGTGACCACAGTCGCACTTCAAAGTGCTGCCGCGGGAGCGCTCCCGCGGTAGCGCTTTGGAGTTTCGAGTGTAGCCACGGCCTTAGTATCTACTATTAAAGGTTTTCCACTTTGTATGGAGTACTTAGTCATTGGATCAGGGACCGGAAATCAGGTCACCTACTTCCCAGGTCAGTGCCCCAACCACTGGGCTGTAGAGACTCACTCACTCCTTGCTGCAGTGACTATTCAAGTATTTCATATAAAGTCACACAGGTTGAAGAGGAGAGATTGAGATAAGAGCCCCCCACATAATACCCTGTAGCCCAGTGGTTTAGGCATTTACCTGGGAGGTGGAAGACCTATGATCAAATCCCTGCTCCAAATGGGGTACTGTGGGATTTAAACCCAGATGTCCCATGTCTTGGGTGAGTGCGCTAAGTACTCCTGCGGGGCCTGATCTGGTAGGCCTGGTCTTGGACAACCTTTGAGATGGCCTAGCTGCTCTGGCCCCCCAGGAAAGATAGTGGGGGATCCCCTACCTTGAGCATCCTGCTAGGGCTTTGGTTTGAACTAGGCAACAGGCAACTGGTCTTAAGCTGCTTTGCACAGGCTCACCGGCCAAAAATTAGGCACCTAGAGGCATAGGCGCCGACTCTGTGGCTCCTCCCAGCGCTTCCCACTGCCTAACAGCTGTTTGGTGGTGCTTTGGACTTTCCGGGAGGGAGGAGGAGGAGCAGGGATGCAGCGGAGCGCTCAGTGGAGGAGGCAGAGAAGAGGCAGGGCAGGGGCAGGGACTTGGGGGAAGGGTGTGGAATGAGGACAGGGTGAGAAGAGGTGGGGAAGGGTCGGGGGGGGGTCAAGCACCCACCAGGCAAAGGGGAAGTTGGCGCCTATGCCTACAGATTTAGGCACAGGGGGTCAAATTCTTTGTATGTGTGTGTGCCGGGGGTGGTGAGGGGGGAGTTGTGCCAGAATACAGAACATTGTATGTGATTATATTATATTGTGGAAGTCCAGGGAGGGCAAAAAGTGAAAGACAGACTGGGGCATAAAGACCTACAAAACCTGGGCAGGGGCAAACCAAAGACTTGGGGGGCACAATTGCCCTTTTACGCCATAGCAAATAATGCCTCTGGTTAGACAGCAACTGAGTAGAGGTTTTGAGGATACAAATCTTGAACTGAGGTATCTAAAGGGGCAGTTAGGCACCTAAATCCCTTTGTGGACCTAGCTTCTGGGCTTGTTTTTCAACCTCTTTGGGGAGAACCTGAGAGCAAAGAAGAACCACAGGTATAGGCAAAGAGAATTTCTTAACCACAGTTGACTTTACTCTTAAAGGAGGCCTTAGAGTTACACACTTTTGAAAAATAACAAACACCTGAAATTCAATCCTCAGAACAGTCCTCACTACCCTGGGAGTCCTGGGTTTGGGCAGCATCCCTAAGGGAGTCCACATACTTCCTGCCTCCACTCTCTTCAGCTAGGTGTTCTGTTCCTGACTACAAAAAAGCCCCTGGGCTTAGACACCATTCATCTTTTAAAACAGCCTCTGACATCTTTTTCTGCCTCTGCACTTCCTCCAGGGACTTTCCAGGCTCCACCCCTTATAAGCAGAGTAATTTAAAGTCACCGGGCTTGCTTCCAGCAGAACCATTGTCCCACTGGGATAAAGCCCTTCAACCCTGATGGTTACTGCTTGCTCTGTCACAGCTTTCCAGATATAGTGTGTCCACTATGTGTTAAATCTCTGATACAGAAGAGATACTCTAACCCAAAATTAATACAATCATAAATGGCCTTCACAAAACAAAGTGGAGTTCATCAGTTGACAAAGACATTCAAAGTAGAGCTGGCTGGGAATTTTGTACAAATCATTTTTTTCATAGAAAGATGCCAATTTGTTGAAACTGAAACTGTTCATGAAACAGGTTTGTATTCAATGACTCTCCAGGCTTGAAAAAAAGTTGAAAAACAGTTTCAAAGTTGTCACAACATTCTGACATTTTCAAGATTTTGACTTTTTGGTTTGTGAATATTTTTGAGATTTTGACTTTTAATCCCCATTTGAGGTGGGGAAAAGACAAACTCTTGAAAGTATTCCAGGGATGGAAAATCTATTTTCCACCCAACTCTCATTCAAAGTCCTGGATTGATATGTGAAGGCTAACTCTTTGAACGTTCTAGCCACATCTTAAACCCTTGCATAATAACACATCCACACATAACTCTTGAGTAGGTTCCCTATATAAAGACTGTCTAGTTAGTTACCAAATTTCCTCAGATCATATTATGAGTATGAAGAGACAGCACAAGAAGCATTTTGCCACTGTCCCTCCTCAGCACCGGAAGCCTCCACTCTTGGGCTACATTCAATACGAAATGTCATAGTTGCAATGCAGCCAACCGGTACAACAAACTGTAAAGGAATATCGAGGAGTCCGGTGGCATGTTAAAGAATAACAGATTTATTTGGGCATAAACTATCGTGGGTAAAAAAATCCCACTTCTTCAGATGTATGGAGTGAAAATTACAGATATGGGCATAGATATACTGGCATATGAAGAGAAGGGAGTTACCTTACAAGTGGAGAACCAGTGTTGACGAGGCCAATTCAGTAAGGGTGGATGTGGTCCACTCCCAATAATTGATGAGGGGGTATCAATGCCAAGAGAGGGAAAATTGCTTTTGTAGTGAGCCAGCCAGTCCCTATTCCAGCCCAAATTAATGGTGTTAAGTTTGCAAATGAATTGTAGCTCTGCAGTTTCTCTTTGAAGTCTGTTTTTGAAGTTTTTTTGTTGAAGGATGGCTACTTTTAAATCTACAAAAAAACCTTCACCATTTGTGAGTGAAGCAGTATTAAAACCTGATTTTGTTTGTGTACAGACAAACATAACATGACATAGGGTGATAGTTTAAAATGATCAAGTAGGAATTAGGTACCCAACTACCAATACCTTTTAGTGGGAGTTGGGCATCTACCTTCCCTCTGTGCCTTTGAAAATGTCCCTAAATGTTTATTGTATTTAATTGCCTTTAGCTAATTCAGCCAAAGTCATGCTCTTCAGGGCAATTCAAAGTACTACATAAACTTAAGAGCCTGAGTCATGTTTGTGAATGAGGCACAGATTTAAATCCTGATTTTATTTGTGCACAAACTTAAACATAATATGGCATAGTAGACATCATTGCAGATGACGCTAAACTGGGAGGAATAGTAGATATGCTGGAGGGTAGGGATAGGATACAGAGGAACCTAGACAAATTAGAGGATTGGGCCAAAAGAAATCTGATGAGGTTCAACAAGTTCAAGTGCAGAGTCCTGCACTTAGGATGGAAGAATCCCATGCACTGCTACAAACTAGGGACCAAGTGGCTAGGCAGCAGTTCTGCAGAAAAGGACCTAGGGGTTACAGTGGACGAGAGGCTGGATATGAGTCAACAGTGTGCCCTTGTTGCCAAGAAGGCTAACGGCATTTTGGGCTGTATAAGTAGGGGCATTGCCAGCAGATCAAGGGACGTGATCATTCTTCTCTATTCAGCATTGGTGAGGCCTCATCTGGAGTACTGTGTCCAGTTTTGGGCCCCACACTACAAGAAGGATGTGGAAAAATTGGAAATAGTTCAGCAGAGGGCAACAAAAATTATTAGGGGGCTGGCGCACATGAAACATTTCAAAATTATTGAAACAAAATATTTCAGTTGACCTGAGCTAAATATTTTGGTTTGTTTTTGGCTTTTTGTTATGTAAATATTTTCAAGATTTTGTCCCCATTGAAGTGGGAAAAATGTCAAACTCTTGAAAATATTCCAGGAATGGGAAAAATATTTTCCACCTAACTCTAATTCAAAACTCTGCACTGATATGTGAAGGGTAACTCTCTGAACTCTCAATCCACCTCCTAACCCCATACATAATAACAGCATCTGATCCACACATAATCCTTGGGTAGGTTCCCTGTATAAAATCTGCCTACTTAGGGACATAATTTCTCCAGACCCTATCATGTGTGTGGAGGATCAGCACAAGAGGCCTTTTACCACTGCCCCTCCTCAGCACCGAAAGCCTCAACTCTTGGGCTAGATTCAGTAACTGTCCCTGAGAAATGTCATAGTTGCAGTGCAGCCACCTGGTACAAAGAACTGTAAAGGAATACATTGATTTAGGGGGTCTGTGTGACAGATACAATGTGGGGTAGCTGGCTCTAAGACCCCTTCAGCAGTCTCTAGCACAGAGGTTACGTTGCTTCAGGGCAGATGGGGCCATAGTTGGGGCATTCCTATAATCTGGCTATTCTCATATAGTGCAGCCATACATAGCAGCTGTTAAAGTCAAAGTGCAACTTAGAGCAACCCTCAATGCTGCTCTAACTTTCATCAGCCCTGAACCAGCAGCCCTGGAATAGGTGGGGGTATAAGCGAGTTTATACTCTTTTAATCTTTTGCCCTTCTTGGCATTGGTGCAGGCTGAAGTAATAAATTTCACACTCATCAGGGTTATTCAAATTACTACACAAATTTAAGAGGCTGAGTTATTTTTTATTATGTGAGGCACAGATTTAAATCTTGATTTTGTTTGTGTACAAACTTAAATATACCATGAAATAGTAAAGGTGATATTTTAAAGGGCATAAGTAGGAGATAGGCACCCAACTTCCGATTTCTTTCAATGGGATTGAGGCACTGAACTTTGTGCCTTTGAAAATCTCCCTCTAATTTTTATTGTATTTAATTGTCCTCAACTAATTTGGTCAATTCCAGATGGTGTTAGACCTGATTTTGTATTTTCATTTAATCCATTATCAGAGTATTTTGTAACATCTCTAGATGATTTAGTCTGAATAAAGATTTGTTGATTTTTGCAGGACTACTCCTGGAGGAACATGGTAAGTGTCTATTGCGTCTTAAAAGCTGAGAAGAGCTCTACAATCAGAGGCATATTGATGTTGCTGTTACTTGAGAAATGTTTTCAGTCTTTATCTTTTGTTACAATGTGTCTGACAAAGTCACAAACTACTACACAAGGAAGATACATTTTAAGACTCCATCTCCTGAGATGCTGTGTTCTCCTCCTGGGAAATCCCACTGATTTCCCACACATCACAGTGCTGAGTGTTTTGTGCCATTTATACTCACCTTACCACATGAGCTGGTTGAAAAGTCAAGGACTTTTTCCCCTCCAAAAAAAAAAAAAATAATTAAAATAAAACATTCAATTCCAATCTCAATGAACATCTTCATTTTGGTTTAAAATTTCCCGACAAAAACAACAAAAGCCCCCCAAAATGTTATTTTCCTAAAAAAAAATATATTTTCAGTGAAAAAGCAGAAAAAATATGTTTAAAAACTTTTTTTAGCAGTTCTAACATGAGTAAGAACAACAGGATTTCACCCTTAATTTATTTAGTTTTCCAGAATAAAAATGTGTATGTTTCAGTATTTGCTTTCCTTTTCATAGATTTTCAGGGAGGGCAGTGATAAGTCTGTGCTGATTTTTCATCAGTTTCACTCACACTTAAATTGTCAAAAATAGAAATTTCCATACTGAACTATTCCCCTCCTGTCATTACAGTGGGTGCATTTAAAAAGTAATTCTCATTTTAGCAATGTTCCCTATACTTGTACAAGTTAGGGAAGCTAAAACCGCTAGAGTTTCTGAAAGACCATAAGGTGTCAAACACTGGGAAAGAGAAGGAAGCAGTGTCTTGTGTTTGTGTGCTTGTGTGTGTTTGATAACACATAATAACATAAGAACAGCCATACTGGGTTAGACCAATGGTCCATCTAGCCCAGTATCCTGTCTCTGACAGTGGCCAGTGCCAGGTACTTCAGAGGGAATGAACAGAACAGACCATCAAGTGATCCATCTCCCATCATCCACTCCCTGCTTCGGTCAGTCAGAGTATATCACTTCCACCGCTTTCCCCACATCCACAGAGCCAGGTATCTCATAGAAGGCAATCAGGTTGGTCAGGCATGACTTGCCCTTGGTGAATCCATGTTGATTGTTCCTCATCACCTTCCTCTCCTCCAAGTGCTTCAAAATGGGTTCCCTGACGACGTGTTCCATGATTTTTCCAGGGACTGAGGTGAGGCTAACTATATATAGATGGACACTATATTTGCCTTTTTTCCAATCATCCGAAACCACCTCTGATCATCATAAGTTTTCCAAGTTCATGTCCAATGGCTCGGCAATCACATATGCCAACTCTGTCAGCACCCTTGGATGCATTGCATCCAGCCACATGGACTTGTGCATGTCTAGTTTTTCTAAATAGTCCTTAATCTGTTCTTTCACCACTGAGGGCTGCTCACCTGCTCCCCATACTGTGCTACCAGTGCAGCAGTCTTGGATCTGACCTTGTCTGTGAAGATCGAGGCAAAAAAAGCATTGAGTATTTCAGCTTTTCCTTCAGCTGTCAGTAGGTTGCCTCCCCCATTCTGTAAGGGTCCCACACTTTCCCTGACCTCCTTCTTGTTGCTAATATACCTGTAGAAACCCTCCTTGTTACTGTTACCAGCTTTGCCCATTGCTTTGGGGTATTCTCATTTATTAGGGTTACTCTTCTGGGGTGGGGGGAATTCTGTACTTCTATCAATGTACTGCTTGTGTCACTTGTGTTCTCAAAAGGAGCTCTACTTCTCCCTGCTGCAAGTTCCCTCCCAATGGAGCTATCCTGCAGGACCTAGATGGGTTCTTCCAGCCCCAGAATGAGACAAACACACACACACACACACATTAACAGAGCACAGCTGAGAGGACCAGGTTAATCAGCACTCCCAAGCTGACCCTTTATATGTCCCTGGACTCAGTAGGCTGGGTCGAGCAGCACTTCCAAGCCATCACCCTCATATGGCGTTGGACTCAACAGGCTGGGTTGAGCAGCACCTCCAAGCTCTCACCCTCATATGCCACATGCACTGCACCGGAATAGAGTATGCCTGAGCAGGTTGGGTCGAACAGCACTTTCAAGCTACCACCCTCATATGCCCCTGGACTCAGCATAGTTTAGAAAACTATAACTAATCACACAAGTCAGGGTCAGAAGACTATACTGAGAGAGAGAGAGAGAGAGAGAGAGAGAGAGAGAGATGGGTTCTCACCTCTTCATGAAGTTTGAATCAATTGGGGGTCGTAGGTGGTTGTGGTAGCTGAGGGTCTGAAGTGCTAGAGACAGGCAGAGCCCCCAACATGATCAGTCAGGAGAAGATGAAGTCCCAATGGAACTTATGCAGAGTTTGGATCCAGGCATCAGAATACTTACTTGAGCATGGGTAGGATTTTTTGTAGAGAAAAAACAATGGTTCAAGGGAGAACACTACATTTGTTTATGTGTAAACAAAGGAGAATACAAAAGTTGTTTTGTTCAGGCTAGACCATGGGAGCTTATCATTCCTGGTTTTGGGTGGTGTTTCTTGGAGGGACCTCACAATGCATTTAAGGAGCTTCACTATTTTGGATACCAATAAAGGATTTATTACTTGAATTTGTATGATAATTATTGAGCTGGGGTGTGCAGGCGTGGGTTCATTAACATCTGGACCAGAGATACCCCATCATGAAGTACTTCCCTGCTTATTTGATCCCAGAGTTCCGTGCGGTTCTTGCCTTGGAATCTCTGTTCTCCATTCTGTATGCTAATGGAGATGCCGTCTTGTCCCATCTTCAATGGGAATGAGGCTAGGGGAGTTTCCTTAATCCTTTCATCCTTATCCCAGGTGTTTAGGTGTGTCTCCCACTGCCTTTTCATTGCTTTTTGTAAGTCTTTCTTCTGATCAGTTTTGGTTCAAGCAGAAGCTGGGGAGGGCAGGGAGGTCTTTGCTGAGTCAGACAGGCTGGATACTGCGCCCTGGTTCCCCAAGAACACAGAGCTGCTAGCTGTAACATAACTCTGCACATCCCTTGCTAGCTGCAACTCCAGTTGTGCTTTGGCCTTCTTGATTACACCCCTGCACACTCGAGCAATGTTTTTTATACTTCCCCCCAGTCATCTGTCCAAGGTTCCACTTCTTGTAAGCTTCCTTTTTGTGTTTAAGCTCACTGAAGCTTTCTCCGTTAAGCTAAGCTGGTCGCTTATCATAGTCGCTATTCTTTCTGCACATTGGGATGGTGTGTTCCTGCACCCTCAATAAGGCTTCTTTAAAATACAGTCAGCTCTCCTGGACTCCTTTCTCCATCATATTAGCCTCCCAGGGGATCCTGCCCATCAGTTCCCTGAGGGAGCCAACATCTGCTTTTCTGAAGTCCAGGGTCCATATTCTGCTGCTCTCCTTTCTTCCTTTTGTCAGGATCCTGAACTTGACCATCTCATGGTCACTGCTGCCCAGGTTGCCACCCACTTCTACTTCCCCTACCAATTCTTCCCTGTTTGTGAGCAGCAGGTTAAGAGGAGCGTGGTCACTTGTTGGTTCCTCCAGCACTTGCACCAGAAAGTTGTCAAGACTCTCCAAAAACTTCCTGGATTGTCTATGCACTGCTGTATTGCTCTTCCAGCAGATGTTAGGGTGATTGAAGTGCCCCATGAGAACTAGGGCCTGTCATCTGGAAATGTCTGTTAGTTGTCCAAAGAAAGCCTCATCCACCTCATCCTCCTGGTCTGGTGGTCTGTAGCAGACACCCACCACAACATCACCCTTGTTGCTCTCACCTCTAAACTTAACCCAAAGACTTTCAACAGGCTTGTCTCCAGTTTCATACTGGACCTCTGAGCAATCATACTGCTCTCTTACATACAATGCAACTCCTCCACCTTTTCTTCCCTGCCTGTCCTTCCTGAACAGTTTATACCCATTCATGACAGTGCTCCAGTAATGTGAGTTACCCCACCAAGTCTCTGTATTCCAATCACATCATAGTTTCTTGATTGTTCCAATTCTTCCTGCTTCTTTCCCAGGCTTCTTACATTTGTGTACAGGCACCTAAGATAACTAGACACCCTACTTTCTTGGTATGAATCATGAGGTCTCCCCTGTTGCACCCTTCTCCTTGTGTTTCCTCCCAGTATCCCACTTTCCCACTTACCTCAGGGCTTAAGTCTCCATTCCCTGGCAAACCTAGTTTAAAGTCCTCCTCAAAAGTTTAAAGCCTGCCTGCGAAGATGCTCTTCCCTCTCTTCATTAGGTGGATCCCATCTCTTCCTAGCAATCCTTCTTCATGGAACAGCATACCATGGTCGAAGGATCCAAAGCCCTCTCTCTGACACCACCTGTGCAACCACACATTTACTTCCACAATTCGATGGTCCCAACCTGGGCCTTCTTTCTTCAACAGGGAGGAAGGACAAGAACACGACTTGTGACTCAAACTCCTTTATCCTTCTTCCCAGAGCCACATAGTCTGCAGTGACCCATTCAAGGTCATTCTTGGCAGTGTCATTGGTGCCCACATGGAGAAGTAGCTCTAGGACTCCTTCCCAGGCCCTGGTTGTGCTAAGGTGACACCGTGGGTCAGACACTTCTAGTGGTGGTCACATCTTCAGGAATTTGGTGGCAGGACCATTCACCCCACTATCAGCCCCCCTGTTGGGCTCACATTCCGCCCCTCTGGATCCAGCCTGAAAGACCTTGTCCCTGGCAACATCTCCCTGCACCTTCCCCAGCCACTTACTAAGCTTAGCTGTAGTAGTTGGCCTGCCCTGTCAATCGGGCTGACCTGAAGCATTGGACTCTCCCCATTGGCCCTGTAGACTGTCAGTCTCAGGATCCTGATTTCACTTGAGCCCTTCCCCTTTCTTTTGGTGTTGGGAAAGGGCCAACCAAACAAACCACTATGTTTCAGGGGTGGGCAACAGCCCTCTTACATATCAAATGCTGATGATAGATTTTAAAAAATGCAGCAATGATATTTTATTCATTGCTAGATGAAAGTCATCAGTCAGACATAAAAGCACCATCTGTCTGCTCTTCCACTGTCTGAAGTTACACAGGTTGAGTGAACCCATGATATTAAGGTGCTATGGGAGTATCTCACACACCACTTTTTCTCATACTTCTATTAAAACAGTAGGTTACAGACTATATGATAAATGGTGAGTTAATTTCATTTCCAGAAATGGTTCTGAAGCAGTGACTGTATAACCATCTGTTTAAGAGTGTAAGTCACAGATGGTTGGCCATAGTTCCCTCCAGTGTATCTCAGTTAATGACACAGGACTAAGCTGCACCAGAGACAGCCATAAGATTTGAAACATGAAACTGACTCTGAATTTATTTGCCATCCTCTTTCTCTACTATTTCCCACACTAAAACCTCAGATCTGAGCCTCCTTCTTCCTTCCCCTACCTGAAGTTTTGGGGCTTTGAGATTGGGATCCATATTTTGTGATTGAGACCCATTGCTATCTGAACTATATCAACAAAGGAAAACATCACTGGAATGCCTGGTGCAAGCAGTTATCTCAGGGATTGGCAACCTTTGAGAAATGGTGTGCTAAGTCTTCATTTATTTACTGTAATTTAAGGTTTCGCATGACAGGGGCCGGCGGCCAGAATCTCAGACTGGCAGTGGGCTGTGTGGGGCCGGCAGCCGGGACCCTGGCTGTCAGGTGCTGGCGGATAGAACTGCAGACTGGCAGCGGACTGAGTGGCTCAGCCTGCTGCCGGTATGGGGTTCCGTCCGCCAGCCCCTGGCACGCAAAACCTTAAATTACAGTAAATTACAGGGTTTCCGTCCATCCTTCTGGCAGTGGGCTGAGTGGGGCTGGCGGCCGGGACACTAGGCCGGCAGCAAGCTGAGCCTCTCAACCTGCTGCCGGTCTGGGGTTTCCTCTGCTGGCCCCTGCCAGGTGGGGTCCCGGCCGCCGGCCCTGCTCAGCCCACTGTTGGCCTGGTGTTCCATTCATCCAGGCAGGCAGCGGGCTGAGCGGGGCTGGCAGCCGGGATCCCGGCGGGCAGCAGAGTGCCACTAAAAATCAGCTCTTGTGCCGCCTTTGGCATGCACGCTGCAGGTTGCCAACCCCTGAGTTAGCTGTTATCACCATGTCAGGCTGTCTGTCATCAGAGCTAGGGTTGTGCATGCAGGACACAAGATTCATGGTCCTTCATAAGGCAGGGGTCCCTAAGAATATATCCCCACCTAGGGAGGGGATTACATAAAATAATTTATCTCCATTTTGTATTTTCTACAAACAAACTCAGCCTCTTTCTGAGAAAGACAGGAAAGAGTGAGAGAAAGGATAGATAGAAAAGACAGATATTAAATGCCAAGGTATTTTCTGTCCAGTCTGCAATCTCATAAATTAGAAAGGTAAGAAGAGAAGACAAATAAACCTTTCTTTCTTGAGTTCTCTAGGACCTAGGACACTGAACTATATTATTAGTTCCTCTGGTTTTGAAAAGTAAATATTGGTTATGCTAAAACAGCTAAAATGGACACAAGTCAGATATCAGGAATGGCAATATACAAAAACCTGTAGGAGAACACTTCAACCTCCCTGGCCACACAATAGCAGATGTAAAGGTTGCCATCTTACAGCAAAAAAACTTCAGGACCAGACTCCAAAGAGAAACTGCTGAGCTCCAGTTCATTTGCAAATTTGACACCATCAGATCAGGATTAAACAAAGACTGTGAATGGCTATCCAACTACAGAAACAGTTTCTCCTCCCTTGGTGTTCACACCTCAACTGCTAGCAGAGCACCTCACCCTCCCTGATTGAACTAACCTCGTTATCTCCACACTGATATATACCTGCCTCTGGAGATTTCCATTACTTGCATCTGAAGAAGTGAGGTTCTTACCCACGAAAGCTTATGCTCCCAGTACTTCTGTTAGTCTCAAAGGTGCCACAGAACCCTCTGTTGCTTTTTACAGATTCAGACTAACACAGCTACCCCTCTGATACTTAAAACAGCTGTGTTTCTTTCTTTATGCTGCAGACTGTGACACCAGGGAAGAACAAATCCTGACTGTAAAGAAATGAAACTTTTCAGTGTATCTGAAGAGTGATATTTTATTCAATGCCTTCTGGAGTATTGACAAAACCTATAAGAAATGTTCCCAACACTGAGTGTCCTATAAGTTTTCTCTCTTGATTTTCATAGTTAATGCTAAGATTTCAACTATGTATCATATTGGAAAATGTAGGCATAAAACACAAAGGGCCATATTTTTTTTAAGTAATGAGGTATTGAAAATCCTTCATCTCTCCTGAGGAATTCATGCTGGAGCAGCATCTTTGCCATCCATGCAGGGAGTTCAGGTACTTCTCAAATTCCTGCCCACCTGGCTTCATTGGCTGGCATGGAGAAATACTTGGGATCACCCCATCCCACTCACTTCTGAATACCCACAGGGGTACCAGGCAGGAACATGGACTATAATCCTCATGGAGAGTCTGAATGGCCCTGGTTATAGATGGATTTTGAGTGTCTGCAGGAAAATCCTTAGCTGAGAATAGTATTTACATATTGTGTCCATTTTTGAAGAAAAGAACAATTCTATTAAAATACCCTTGCTTGTATCTCCACTAATTTCCATAGGAGCCATTTGTGCTTATCCAAGGGAGAGTTTGGCCCCTATGGGAATGCTTAAATATTCATCTTCTTTCTCAGAAACCTGTCAGGGAAAAATGTCTAGTATTGATGGGATTGTCTGGTGGTTTCACACAAATGAAATAAATAATTAAAATTAAAACATAAGAGAAAACCTCTATAAGAGAAACAAATATTTCTTGAACTTTGTCTTTTTCCTTCCTCCTCCCTCAGCTCAGAAATGTCTTTTACTGACCAGGGATCATGTTTGTTTTTATAGGTACCATTGATTTTGAGTCTGAAACTTCACAGAGCGTGGGTCTGATTTACAAAGCTGCTGAGAACCCACAACTCCAAACAGGGCTAGCGCAACCCATTAGGCGACCACCTAGGTCGCCTAGGGCGCTACAATTTGGGGGGCAGTGACCGCGGTGGTATTTCGGCAGCAGGACCTTCCACCGCCTCTGTGGGAAGGCAGCATTTCGGGGCGGGATCTTCCACCGCCTAGGGCGGCAGAAAAACTGGCGGAGCTCCTGACTCCAAATTAAATCAACATGAGGTATAGGATCTCTGGACACAGGAGGTGTCTAATTACACATGGAAAATAAGTGGCCACTATTGAAATTTTAAGTCCTAGATGTACAATTAAAGGGAGGTTACCTGCAATTCTGAATTGACCTTTTTGTTTTACTTGGTTTTACTATTAATTTTTTCTACAAAACAATATTTTTACTTTGTTCTCACATTCCAAGGTTTTCTTCATTTTTCTCCTTTAATCTTTCTACATATGTGCCATGATATTTCTCCCCCATCTCTGTTTTAGTCCTCTCCTTTCTCATCTAAGAGATAATATGACAAGGAATGCAGTATAAAAATCTAGATAGCATCTGTTTTCCATAATATCTTTCCATTATTAAGATATTATATCTATCTATCTTCTAGCTCAGGTGAGGTTATTGGTATACTTTGTACTGTGTCATGCTTCAAACACTTGCCTTAATGTTGGATTCCATAGTGCTTCAGGGTTAATTACATCAAGTTAAATTTAGGCTTTGAAGTTCTCACTGCTCATTTTTAACTGCTCAGTAACAGTAACCATATTCATGCTCCACAGAAAAGTGGTGTTAGTAACGTTCACTTGAATTTTGAAACATGGCTGCTTTGATTCTAACATTTGTTCTTCTCCCACAGGTGATCTCCAGGAAACAATAAGTAAGTTAATATTGGTTTGTGAATGTAACAGTGTGGGACTCACCACTGCGGTGCCTCCTGCTGGTCACTCTGGGAATTAGCTCAGTCCTTCCACAGGGCGCCCTCCTCTGGTGGTGTATTGCTGCCATCACTTCTGCTCCAGACCCGCATCGCCTCAAGGATTGTGGCGTCATCTTCAGGACACAGCCCTCCAGATGTGCCCCATTCCGTTCTCCAACCCCCTCTTCACGGGGACCAACAGTCCTCAGTCCTTCCATTTGCCTCATTGGCAAATAACAGTCTTACGTCTAGACACTTTCCACAGTAACAAGCTACAGTCGATACTGGCCACTCCCCTCCATGGCAAGTGGAGGAAAGGGAGGTGGGGAGACCCAGGCTGGTCCACTACTCCGGGTCCCGACCCAAGGACCTCTACGCGGCAGCCACATGCTGCATCTCCCATCTACCCCTGCCGTCCATTTCCCTGGGCCACTTCCCCGTAGCCCTAGCACCTTCTCTGCCCCATATCAGGGTTTCAGTCTGTCAGCCAGTCAGGCTAGAGCTCCCTCTCACTCCACTGACCCTGNTTGTATTTATTTTCTCTCTAGTCTAAAATTGAAGGAATGATTTTCAGAATCACTGTATACTATGCACATTCAATATTTCCATGCTTCCATTCTTTAACAGGTTTCCACACCCCATTTAGGGTTTATGTCCCACCCTCGGTTTCCATTTTCAGTCATGTACAGGTTTGGCACTGTTGGCCATTTTGAAAAATATATATATTTTTTTAAATTTCTGGATGGGGGAATGTTGTGCGCTTGTGTTTTGACACGTTTGGCTGGGTTTTGTGAGAGAACTTAAAGAAAAGGAGTTTAAAAAAAAGAAAGATTTTTGGTTAGGTTTAGTAAGGCGAGAGATAAAAAGTTTAAAAGAGTGAAAAGAGTTATTAAATAAAAAAGGAGCATTTAAAAAAGTTATTTTGAAATACTAAAAGAGAAAAATCCTTTTTTGTTAAAACTTAAAAGGCTTTTAAGAAAAATAAGAGTTATTTTGAAATAGAAGAGAAAAAATATCAAGGTAAAAAAAGAATTATTAGGTTAGGAGAAAGCACATGGCAGAAAACAGGAGATTTAAAAATTAGCTAGAGCATCTGTGTTCAGTGACACATGGCTGTGTGAAAGAGGTACAGCATAGAAAACAGCAGCAAGAAAGAGAAAGATCCTTTTTTGTTAGTGAGACAGGTAAGGTATAGAAAACAGCAAGAGAGAGAAAGATCCTTTTTCATTAGTGAGCAGAATACATGATTAGTGAGAAAGGTAAAGTTTAGCAAGCGGCAGCAAGAGCCAAGCAGCAAGCTTATCCAGCGCCTGTCCCTAGGGAAATGATAACTATATTGGAGGCTGTGAGCCTCAGAAGCAAACACTATGGGACCAATCAGAAGCTGTTCAACTGCTCACCGGCCACCTCCTCACTCTCCTGCCATCCCAAGCCCTACATGTAACTGACTCATTCTTATCTAAAAAGCAGCCCCCAATACCCTTTTCTGACAATTCTGTTCCAACTGACACTGTATGCCTCTCAACTGGTATTCATAGGAGACATTTTTGCTTATATAATGGAGAGATTCGCCCCTATGGTGAATGCTTAGATATTGATTTTCTTTTTCAGAAAAATTGCAGGAAAAATGGGATTGTCTCGTGGTTTCACACAAACAAATTAAATGAAATGAATAAAGTTATAAATAAACAAAATGAAAAAAAATGATAAAACCTCTCTAATGGAAAGCATATTATTTTTGTCCTTAGTGTTCTCCTTCCCTGATCTTTCAGCCGACAAATGTCTCTTATTGCCTGGGGATCCCATTTTTTGTAATACTTGCCATTGATTTTGCACCTCCACCTTCGAAGAGCATGGGCCTGATTTTCAGAGTTGTTGAGCACACCCAGCTCCCAATTAAGTCAACAGGAGACACTAGTTCTCTGCATAGGCCACTGGTAACTGCAGAGAGTGAGGGGGGAGGGGCGAACAATGGCAACTCCGTCCCTCACCACCACAACCACTGTAAACTTCCTGGTCACTGCCAAGGCACCCCCAGCAACATTCTGTTCGCCCATGTTGCCCACAATAGGGAAAATGGTGCCCTGGGCAAACTTCTATTTTGGCGCTCTGGCCACCGCTGCCTCTCTTGGTTCCCCACATTGCACCTACCCCCCACTGCCTCCTCCAGATCCCCACCCATCACGCTGTCCCCCACTACCTCCGCTAGTCATCCCCTCATCCCCCCTGCATCCCACTCCATCCCACAGTCCCAACCCATCACCCAATTGGCCCTGGCTCCCAACTGCCTCCGCAGGCTCCCCATCCACTCCTTCCATCATCCCTGGGCCCCACTGCTTCCCCCAGCCCGCAACTCTACTGTCGCCCCTGAAAATCAGGCCATGTCTACAATACCAGACTGTGAGTTCAAGTCATTGTCAATAAAGTGCCTGTGATAATGGGTGGCTGGGAGATGGGTATTTATAAACAGGAGTCAGTGGGGTGTGGGGTGGTTCTCCAGTTTTATGCGAGCCCAGGGCCTCTCCTTTGTTAAGTTCTCGAACATATGATGCCGAGCTGTTACTAGATCTGGCCAATGGATCAGGTGTGGTTTGTAGGAAAGTGGATGAATGAGAAAAATGGCATCCTATGATTGTTAAGCTCTGCAGCTCCTTGAGTAAGCTGATGTAATACGTGTTCACTAATTGGTAATTGAAATCACAATGTTCTTTTGCAGACCAACTCAAGAGCGAAAACAGTAAGTTCTCTTTGATTTCACAACTGGATTTCCCTTCAGAAGAATGTTCTGAAATAAGAAAAGAGATCTTTATTTCATTTTCTATCCTGGGAGAGTTCTTTAACCATTAGGTTTTTAAAAAATCCATAACTGTTGAGGACTTCCTTTCACAGATGGTTACTTAATTAGCCTAGAACTTTTGTATATGCTGACATTTCCTCCTCCTTCTGGCCCTGGATAAGGGGCGTGGCCAGGGAAAAGGGGACACCGCTCAATTCCTACTACCTCCTATCTGCAGTACCTATGGGATCTGTTGGTAATGAGAATAGTTTAAAGCATCCTTCAGGTTGCTGTTTCCTGCAAGGTGGAAACATCTCAATGAAGAGCCAGCTCAAAATGGGAGGGAAAGACGACAGCAGAATCTTTGCTCCCTCCTCCTTCACACCCTAGCCTGAGCATCCTTGAGTGGTCTTTAGCCACAAAACATTTTAACACTTTATCTTACATTGTAATGTTTTCAACGTCTTTCCCCTTTAATCTTGCTATCTATCTCCCTGTCTCTGTTTTAGTCCTCTCATCCTATGAGATAATATAATGATGTAACAGTGTAACAGTCGAGATAGAATTATTTTGAAGGCTTTTTTTCATTATCTATCTATCCATCTATCTATCTATTGTGACAAAGTTCTGTCCTTGACTCCGTGGGTCTTGCGTTTCCTGACGGATTTTGCTAGCCTCAGAGGCTCACTGTGACCCTCTGCATAGCCCTTCTCTCTCTAGAGGCAAGGGTCACAGTCTACTGAGCCATTTTCATCATAAACTTTTGTTCATTATCTATCTATCTATCTATCTATCTATCTATCTATCTATCTATCTATNACTTTTGTTCATTATCTATCTATCTATCTATCTATCTATCTATCTATCTATCTATCTATCTATCTATCTCACCCTCGCATACCATGTCAGGCTATTGATGCACTTTGTCCTGTTTCATACCTCAATTTTTCTCCTAACGTTGGCTTTCATAGTGCTGAAGGGCAATTTACAGCAAATTAAATTTGGGCTTTGATCTTCTTATATTTACACTCCACAGAAAATTGTCCTTAGTCACTTTCAGCTGAATTTTGTAAATGACTGATTTTATTGTAATATTTTTGATCTCCAGGAGAAAATGAGAATTCTAGGATAGGTTTGTGAACAGTGCCATTCAAACAGAAGTAGGCTCTGTTTGAAACAAAGAGCCATCACTGTGTTCATCTCACTGTCCTTCAAAAAAATCAGTTTTTATTCAAATGGTGAACACACCCAGCAAGTTTATTTCAGCATAAGCTTTCGTGGGCTGCAGCTCACTACTTCAGATACAGATTACCATGGCTGCTACTTTGACACCCAGCAAGGGGATTCACGTATTTAGTTATTTTTCTTGCTCGAAGTAGTGCACTAAGAATAGCAGTGTTGACACAGTGCCAGAGGTGGAGGTTCTGGCTCCCCACCCAAATCCACCTCTACCCGAAGCCCTGGGTATTTACTTGGTCAGTTAGCCCAAGCCTATGTCAGTGACTGCTGCCACCATAGTGTAATGTTTAAGCAGAAGCTCGAGAAGTGCTGTTGTGTTTACATACACTCAAGCTGAGAATCGCATCTTCCTGCTTCTGTGTAGACATGACCTGGATGTCACAAAGAAAGTTTAGCAGTGCAAATAATTTGTCCATTAGTGTAAATTAGGATGCTACAGTGCATATTACATACTTTAACACTCGTGTTTTAAATCTGTTTTCATTTCTCAGAGAAGCTACAGCACGAGAACGGTAGGTTAACTTTGATTTTTTTAGTTTAGTGTTAATCAGACTGATCGCAAATTGCTTTTATTTTGTTGGTATCAAAATAGTTCCTTAGAGAGCCTCATTGTTCAAGCCGTTGTCGATAAAGTGCCTGTGATACTGGGTGGCTAGGAGATGTGGATTTATAAACTGATTTTCACAGGAGCTATTTTTGTTTCTATAATGGAGAGTTTAGCCCCTGTAGTGAAAGCTTAAATATTGATTTTCTTTTTCAGTAAAATTGCAGGAAAAATGGGATTGTCTCGTGGTTTCACACACATAATTAAAGTGAAATGAATAAAGTTATACATACATAAAACAAAAAAAATTAGATAAAACCTCTACAATGGAAAGCATATTATTTTTGACCTTAGTGTTCTCCCTCCCTCCTCTAAAAGTTAGATGCTTCTGTAAGGGGACAGGGGGCACCTTACCAAAATGTGATAGATTTGTAAGACTGGCCTCTCCCCATGACAGGAGAGGGGCCAAAAATGAGTTAGGATCCTGGGACTGATAGGGTCTCTGGCCAATCAGAGAGTTTCTGATCAGGGTCAATGGTCTGTAGCCAGTACCCCAAGTCAGTCTGATTCACCCAGCTGCCTTGTCGATCAGAGAGCCCAGCAAAGTACCGGTCTCCATGAGTTCTGGAGAAGGAGACAGTGAACACAGCTCCAGGGGAGAGGAGCTGGGGATAGGGGCAGGGGGAGAAGAACTGTGTGAGAGACCCAGGGTAGCTGCGAAGTGACCCAGAAACACATGTGGGCACCAACACCGGGGCAGTTGTCACTGCAGAGAGCAGAAAACTGTCTCTGATGCTGGGGCAGACTCAGCCAGATCCATGGAGAGGAATGAACCTAGCACCAGAGGTGGGGCAGCAGGGAGGATTTGGGGGATCAGGGCCTCACTGTAAGGGAATGGGAGAGACACAGCCAGGGGGAGTTAGTGGGGCAGCAGAGAGGGCTGATCTGTGGGAGCCTATTAACTGCCCCTCATACTGTTCTGAGACCTGCAATGCAGGGAGCTGTGACTTCCCAGAGCTGGGGGTTCCTGGCAGCCCCTGAGCCAGGGAGAGGCAATGAGTCCTGCAGAGTGATTGTAGCCGGGTCTGTGGAGGCTTGTCCGGTGCCATCCTGAGGCAAGGCCCAGAGAAAAGTGGCCCCAGCTTGCAGAAGGCCAGGGAGTCTGGGGCTCAGAGGAGGACTTGTGTTTCTTTTCTCTGTTTCTCTCCCTTTCAGTTGACCTTTGGTTACAGGGCGTAAGAGCAGACACTGTTGTGTTAATTTGTGTGGAACTCTGAGTGACACCATGTCAAGGCTAATTACCCACTCTGGCACTTTGAGTGTAGAAGGTGGGGGCCAACAAGGATTTTAAAAATTATTACTGGCCACTCCAGGCTTATATTAATCCCCCAAGGTTACAGCTTTTCTCTGACCTTGGATTGGTAGATGCTGCCACCACCCAGGTGCAGAACCTCTTTGAGAGCCCAGGAAGGTGCACTTAGGAATCCCTTCCCGTGGGGTACCCTCCAGCCTTTCACCCCACCTCTGGGGAAGAGATGAGAAAGAGAAAAAAAAGTAAATCAGCTGTTGCCACCAGCTTATTAAACAACATGTACACAAACATCTTAAGACACAAAAATCCAATCCTGTTCTTAAAAAAGGTGAATTTTATTTATTTATTTTTTTAAGAAAGAAAATACATCTGGAATCAGGCTATTGCTAGATTTTAAAAGAGCAACTACAAGGCTTAAGCACCAAGAATAGCTTTCTTGGGGTCCAGCTTAAAGGTTACAAGCAAAATAAAAGCACCTGGGATTAGCACAGAGGAATCCACAAGCCATAAAGAAATAAAAGGGATAAACCTAATTGCGTCTTCCTAGACATTTCCTGATCTACTTACATATCTGAGGTTTTTAATGAGTAGTTTCTAGGTATGATACTGATAATTTTTCATACCTGGCCCAAGCTTCTTACAGCATAGTTGCTGCCCTGTCCGCTTCTCCCCGGGTGAACAACAACAAACAGACAAAATGGGAGTTGTTTCAGTTTTCAAAAGTTCTAGCCTTCCCATTGGCTCTTTTGGCCAGATGCCCACTCAGTTCCTTTTACCTATGCATAGCAGTGAGACTTTTTAACCCTTTACAGGTAGAACAATTAGAGAACAGCTAATAAGAGGGATTTTATAGCTATTGGCTGACTGGGTGTCCATAAAAGGGAGCTACCTTCCTCCCCCGCTTCATTTATCACACACCATAACCCAGTGTGGGGCATTACCCCCATAGTGCCACCACCCTTCACGTTCTGGGGCTATCAAATCAAGGAGTCAAGTTTCACCACCCACACAAGAAATTGTTACTGTTGAAAGTGTGTCATTTTGTATGTGTACATGCAGAGCAAACAGTTCAGTATGTTTCCAATCCTGGAGTAGGAAGTAGTGTAATGATTGTTTCAGTATACTGTATTTTACAATCTTTCAACTGCTTAGTATATTTTGAAAACTGCTAAAAAGTCCCCACACACCATTTTTAGGCTGTTTCATTTGATTTGGTGTTGTATGTATGTGCCCTTCTTAACAGTTTAGTTAAAGACAAAGCTTCTACCCTAGTACCCTGCTGGTGTAACCTTGCTAGGTAGATCAGCGGGAAGGAAGTCCCCTGGAGTTACTAGTGTCCCACCACTTCCCACAGGCAGTGAACCACACCCAGGTTGTTCCTCTGGGTCATGCCAGGGGCAGAGAGAGATGGGCTGCTTCTAATCCCACCAGGATAATTTAGGGTGGAGAAGGTTCCCATTTTACAATAGTCCTGTCTCTAACCCCATTACCCTGTAGTGAAGAGCATTCAACACCCAAGTCATTTGTGGACCTGAATCCTAGCCGTTCTCTCATTTGGGGGTACAGCTGCACCCAAACCACCAAAAAACATAATTATAGTGGGGTCTGAATTGTTGTTAACAGAATGTCAGGTGGTGTGCATAAGGGGTGTGCATAAGGTGTGTCGGGGGGGAGGGGGGTGAGAGAGTTTGGTTTATATAAGAAAAAAATAAAACCATACCATGCCCCAAAAAGAACGGGTTACATGATGAGATGAGCTTAAGGTGCAAGACAGACAAAACAGTTCTTAGGCAGACCAAGACCTTGCTCAGGTTTCTAATCAGAGGAGTTCAGAAAAGGCCTTGTGCAGGCATGGTGTACTATGTCTGTCTGTCTGTGCATTCTGTGTATATTTTAACATCCTATTTTCAGAGCCAGGAATACCTTTAATATGAGCCCCATTTATTTTAATGTATGTTGTTTCTCCCTCTGATTTCAGAATGGAGAAAGGCTCGCAATAAAACAGGTAACAGAATTCACATTTATTCCAGCATTAAGAAATCATTGTGTGAATACAGCAACCAAACTAGAAATGTGCCAGAAAATGCTGTTATCCTGAGAACAAATCCTGAGAGTCATGCCCAGTTTTTACACAGTCTCTACTTAGGCAAAATTGTCATGTATAGCAGGATCTGATGCTGACCTCAAACCAATTTCATACCAGTGTAACTTCGTGGATCTGTGTGAAGTCACTCCTAATTTGCACAGATGTGAGATCAGAATCAGCCCTCAGTGCGAGTTAGATCTGGGTAAGGAGTGAGGAAATGCTAAGTCAGGGCATCAGGATTTGGAGCAGGATAAAAGCACAGATGAGGTGATGGTGATGGTACTCTATTAATCACACTAAGGTGAGTAATGATCCCAGGAGTGATGAAGGTGGGTAGTAGTGGCCAGGAGTCAAATGTGTGGGATCATGATGGCATTTCATACTGATGAAGACAGTGGTGACATTATCTCTGGCAGTTGATTTGTGATTGTGGCTGATTATGGTGATGATGGAAAAAATGAATGTGACACTGAGTGATGATCATTAAGGGGATGGTGAAAGACACAGCGTGATTCATGGCAGATGAGCCTATGAGATAGTAATTTGCATTTTTACTGTAATTTTCTTCTGATCATTTCAAACTCTTTCCAAATCTTAATCCAGCCAGACCTATCCCTCACTGAGGTTGGTATTGTACACAGTTTACAAGAGACTGCTCAATATATTTGAACAGCCTCACTCAACAAGTCCGTGTCAAAGAGGGGAATAGAACTCAGGACTCCTGATGCTCAATCCCTTACTCTAGCTTCTAGACAAGACATTATTTTCATTACTAAGATAGCCCATTGAAATATTTATTGTTCAATAATGAAGACAATAGGGAAGTACAGAGATACCACATAATAGATGCAATAATTTTCTTCTCTATGATCTGATTGTCTGTTTGGAGATTAATGTGTTTCCCAAGGCCCCAGTTCAGCACAATACTTAAACAAAGACTAAACTTTAAGCAAACATAAGGGTGGCACCTCCTTATCTGAGCACATCTACTGGATCAGGCCACAAAAGCAGGTTAGGTAGGGGAGCACTTTGTGAATCTTGCTGGGGCCTGAGTGTGAGTTAGGTGCCAAGCTGCTAGGCAATGTCAGGACTTGCTTTAGGCACCTTGGGCACTTTAATTGTGGAAACCTAGGTGCTTAGGGAATTTAGATACCTACAGAGTCAGGCAACCAATTTGTGAATGCCAATGGCACCTAAAGGTTGAACTTTTTTGCCTATATCCCCCTTGTGAATGCAACCAAATAATTCAGAATCACTTTCAGTTTTGTGTGAACCTCACATAATTCTCATAGATTTCAGTACAAGAAAAACATTGTCAAGCAGGCTTCAATCAGGCAAAACTCCCACCTGAGAAGGGAGTGCAGGATGGGGCCCACCCTGTAAACTTCCTCTTATCTCAGCTCAGACTGACATTAGACCAGTGCTTTTGAAAACCCAATCTCTCTTTGCAGATAACATCACTCTTGATGCAGGAACAGCCCACCCCAATCTCTCCATTGCTGGGGATAAGAAGAATTTTAAACATGAAGCCCAACCTCGGCAAGTTCCACCAAATCCACAGAGGTTCGATTCAACTGTCTGTGTGCTGGGCTCTGAAGGATTCTCCTCTGGAGAGCACTACTGGGAGGTGGATGTTGGGATCAGCACTGACTGGGATCTTGGTGTGGCCAGAAAATCCATACAGAGAAAAGGAAAACTGTCCTTGTCCCCTAAAGAGGGATTCTGGGCTCTGGGTCTGAGTGGGAGAGATTACTGGGCAAAAACTGATCCATGGACCCGGGTCATGGTGCAGAAAAAGCCCAAGAAAATTGGAGTTTACCTTAATTACCAAGAGAAGCAGATGACTTTTTTCAATGTAACTGACATGTCTGTGTTGTTCACATTTAAGGATTGTTCATTCTCAGGAGAAGTTTATCCATTCTTTAAAAATTCCCACAAAGAAACAATAATGAGAATTTCTTCAATTAAAGAAGAGGACTAAATTTAAAATGTCTGTTATGCTCAGTTTTGCTGACCAAACTAATCCCAAAGACCCCTGATGCATCATGGCACTCTTGACCAAACCGAACCAAAGTAAGAGAATGCTTCGCAGCCAGATGAAAGACAAAGTGGAAAACCATTGCCTGTGAAATTATAGTTACATGCATTGCTAATGCTACAGGGGTGGCTTCCCATGTAGCAGATGCAACTTTACTGGAATCCATAAAACTGAACTATCACAAACTGAGCTATTAACTAGGAATGAACTTTTTTTTATTACTAACTACTAGTCTATCTGGATAAGGCATATTAGTAGCTAAGAGTAAGGAAATAATATTGTATATTATACAGATGTATCTGTGCTAGACTGTATAACCAATCTTCAAGTCAGGTATAAATACAGGTGAGGGATGTGTCTTCAGAATGGGCTGGCAATGATTGACTTTTCCTTTCTGTATTATGCTGTGTAATCTTTGATTAATAATTTTTCTTAATAAATGTTGATGGAGCCTAGTTATCTGGCATCTCATATTATTAATTTATACTGAGCCTGTAACAATTTATACTGATGTATCTTTGTGTGTAAAATAAAAGAGGTTTGTGGTGCCATCTTATCTGTATGCTTTCCATAAAATGAGTGTCCAACCTCTTAGCAGTTACTGATATCTGCATACCATTTTAAGAACATGATGTTTCTGACACAGAATGTCAGGATTTTACTGAGGAAAATGCAGCACTGTTTCATACCATGAGGACAATTTGAAGCAGCATGCTTTTGCAGCAAAGCCACTGTTAGCAAAATCAGCATCTGTGAGACAGTGGATCAGAGATAAGAAGACTGCTTCTTCCCCCAATTTTTAATAAGTACAAGTGAAAGTTATATTAAATTTTGTAAAGGAATAAACACTTTAAAAGACATGCCTATATGAAGACAGAGCCCTTTACTTAACATTTTTGCGTGTGTTTAAAAAAAAATGAGCATGCAGAAACCCCCGTGAGTTAAAACCACAGAACCTTAGTTACAGCTAGTTTATATTCCCCTCATTCTGTAATCCAGTGGATCAGAGAGAAGTTTATTTTCCTCCCCACTTTTTAACAAATCCATGTGAAAGTTATAGTTAGCAAAAACAGTGTCTGTGAGGCAGTGGATAAGAGATAAGAAGGCTGCTTCTTTGCTCACTTTTTAACAAATACAAGTGAAAGTTTTGTAAAGGAACAAACACTTTAAAAGACAAACCTATATGAAGCTACATCCCTTTAATTAACATTGTTACAGGTGTTTCAATAAAATAGAGCATGCAGAAACACCACAGGTTTAAAACCACAGGTCCTTAATAACAGCCAGTTTATATTCCCCTTATTCTGTAAATCAGTGGATCAGAGCGAAGAAGTTTGTTTCTTCCCCCCACTTTTTAACAAATACAAGTGAAAGTTATATTAAGTTTTGTAAAGGAATAAACACTTCTAAAGACAAACCTATATGAAGACAGAGTCCTTTATTTAACACTTTTACATGTGTGTTTCAAAAAAAAAGAGTATGCAGAAACACGCCAGAGTTAAAACCACAGAACCTTAGTAACAGCTGGTTTATATTTCCCTTATTCTGTAATCCTGTGGATCAGAAAGAAGTTTATTTTCCTCTCCACTTTTTTTTTCCAAATTCATTTGAAAGTTATATTAAGCTTTCATTTTCTTAGGACTTTTAGATGTAAGTTTGAATTTTTCTGTTGCACGATCAGAATATCCTTCTTTTTAAATGTTTGCCACCCATGTGCAGAGACACAGGTACAAGCTCCTGTGTTTGTTTTGGGTCCATAGATTTTATTAAAATAATATATCACAGGCTGGAGCTGTGGCTTTCTCTACATTTTAAAAACAGATAGGACTATTATACTCATTCATTAGCCCGTTCGTTTATAAGCCGACCCCCCCAAGATGGTTAGGTAAAAATAGCAAAAACTGTATGACCCTTTCATAAACCGACCCTATATTTCAGGGGTTGGCAAACTTTGGCTCCCAGCCATCAGGGTAAGCAGCTGGCGGGTCGGGACATTTTGTTTACTTGGAGCGTCTGCAGGCATGGAGCCCCTCAGCTCCCTGTGGCGGCAGTTCTCCGCGTTCCCAGCCAATGGGAGCTGTGGGAAGTGGCTGGGAACGGCGAACCGTGGCCACAGGGAGCTGAGGGGCTCCGTGCCTACAGTCGCTCCAGGTAAACAAAAAGACAATGTGTTAGATATTCAATTCAATGATTCCATAGAGTTTTAAATCATCAAATTTTGGTGTAGACCCATTTATAAGCCGATCCCCGCTCTTTGATGCGTCACTTTTTTACCAAAAATATTCAGCTTATGAACAAGTATATACAGTAATTAGGCTAGCTAGCGATCCATGCACTATAGTCTGCCTTAGCAATGCCCTTCAGTTTGCTGGGTTTTTTACACAGACTTCTTTCCTAACTTTTTAAACGCTTTTAAAGTTTTAACAAATGGTGAGATTACATTGAAAGACACTTTGTGAAAATCATAACAAGTATTTTATTCCATTTACTGATTGTAAAAGCCAAAAACCATCGCTTTGTGACTGCATGAAGCTCAGAGATAGCCTATCTGAAGAACACCCCACCCCTCAACTTTTCCTCCATACTTTTAACACTTGCCAAACATGCAGTGTTTCATTATATAAAGGGTTTTTAACATGTAACATGAAAATAAAGGGTTTTTAAACATTTAACATGAAAATACAGCATTGACTGAGATGTAACATAACATGACCTTTTTAAAGGATATTCTGTATACAATGAGGCCTATTTGAAGCATTATCTTTGTTTGCTTTTTTAAAGTTTAACATGAAAAAGCAGTATTGACTGAGCTGTAATAAAACAAGGCCACTCTTAGGGAAGCAAGAAGTATACTGTGAAATTTGCTATGGCTTGTTAGCAATGTGATTACTAGACCTGTCTGTGCCACAGGATTCCATCTGAAGAATAAGCTAGAAGATTGTTAAATTACTCAAATTTCAATACAATGAGCACCCTTCTTAGGGGCACAAGCATAAAAACATGCTGGGTCAAACTAAAAGTCCATGTAGCCCAGCATCCTGTCTTTTAACAATGACCAATGTCAGGTGTTTCAGAGAAAATAAACAGAACAGGCAATGATCAAGTAATCATTGCAGCCCATTCCCAGGTTCTGGCAAACAGAGGCCAGGGACACTGTCCCTGCCCATCGTGGCTAGTAGCCTCTATGAATTTCTTTCTTTCTTTTACAACAACAACAAAAAACTCCTTGTTATAGTCTTGGCCTTTACAACGTTTTCTGACAAAAAGTTCCACAGGTTAATTTTGCAGTGTTTATTTCCCTTTTGTTTATTTTAAACCCGCTGCTTACAAATCTTAGTTGGTAACTCAAGTTCTTGTGTTATAAAAAAAGAAATAAATAGCACTTTCTTATTTACTTTCTCAACAACAATCAGATTTCATAGACCTCTATTGTATTCCCACTTTAGTTTTCTCTTTTCCAAGTTGAAAAATCCCAGTATTGTTAATCTTTTCTTATGTAAATTTGTTCCAGACCCTTGGTTATTTTTGTTGCTTTTTTTCCATGTGCTTTTTTCCAGTTATGGCTGTTGCACACTAAGTGAATGTTTTTAAGGATCTATACACAATGATTCCAGTACCTCTTTTTTTGTTTGTTTGTTTTTGTTTTTGCATGGTAGCAGCTAATTTAGACCCCATACTTTTATATGTATAGTTGGAATTATGTTTTTCCAATGTGCATTACTTTGCATTTGTCAGCATTGAATTTCATCTGCTTCATCACCCAGTTTTGTAAGATCTCTTTGCAACTCTTTAAAGTCTGTTTTGCACTTGACTATCTTGAAGTTTTGTATCATCTGCAAATTTTTGCCACTTCATTGTTTGTTTGTTTTTAATATAGAAATCATTTAACAGTACTGCCTACTGCCAATGTATACATCTCACAGTCATTCAAAAATTGCCCTTGTCCTTAGCAATTCGGGAAATGAATTCGAGAAAATAAAACATATTTATTTTAAATGCAGTACACTGCTGTGGAATAGTCACTCTTTAAATTTAAAAACAAAAAAAAAAGCTTTGTTTCAGATTCTTAGTCACACTGCAGCTTTTTCATGCTTATTTGTTTGTTGGCCTAAGTTTAGAGAATGTTAGATGCATCTCCCTCTCTAAACTTGCTCACAAAACTCCCATTTGCTACTTTTGTTCACTAGCTCCTCCAGTTGCTTTTAAAATCCCTGTTCTCCCTGAGTGGCCTGTTTCTGAAGCAGAAACCTTACAACCCTGACAATATATATAGTATATATATAGAAATATATAGTTCAATAAGGAAATATAGCAATCTAATACAATAGGTGCAATAATTTGCTTCCCTACAATCTGATTGTATCTTTGGAGATTAATGTCTTTTCCAAATCTCCAGTTCAGCAATTAACGAAGGGCTAAACTTTAAGCATATTTAAGGGTAGCACCATCATCATATGAGCACATCTACTGGATCAGACCCCAAAGGCAAGCTACACAGCAGAGCACTTAGTTTGTGAATCCTATTGGTGCTTGGGCATGAGTTAGGTGCCAAGCTGCTAGGCAATGTAAGGAAGCAGGTGGCCAAGTGCCTGCCCAACTGCCAAAGTTTAGGAGCTTTGGGAACTTTAATGGTGGAAACCTAGGTGCATAGGGAAATTATGTGCCTGAAAGGCTACACAGCAGCTGAGCAAGGGTTTTGTGAATGCCAGTGTCATCTAAATGTTGGACTTATGTGGTTATAATCCCCTTGAGAATGTTATCCAAATAATTCAGAATCACTCTTAGCTTCAATCAGGCAAAATGCTCACCCGAGGAGGAAGTGCAGGATGGGGCCCACCTGTAAACTTCTCCCTTATCCCAGCTCAGACTGACATTAGAACAACGTTTTTGAAAACCCAATGTCTCTTTGCAGATAACATCATTCTCAATGCAGACACAGCCTACCACAACCTGTCCATTTCTGGAGATAAGAAAAGTTTTAAACATGAAGCCCAACCTCAAAAAGTTCCACCAAATCCAGAGAGGATTGATTTGACTGTCTGTGTGTTGGGCTCTGAAGAATTCTTCCCTGGAAAGCACTACTGGGAGGTGGATGTTGGGAGCAGCACTGACTGGGACCTAGGAGTGGCCAGAAAATCCACAGAGAGAAAAGGAAAGATTTCCGTGGATTCTGGGCTCCGGGTCTGAGTGGGAGAGATTATTGGGCAAAAACAGATCCATGGACCTGGGTCATGGTGCAGAAAAAGGCCAAGAAAATTGGAGTTTACCTTAGTTACCAGACAGGCAGGTGACATTTTTCAGTGTAACTGCCATGTCTGTGTTCTTCACATTTAACAGTTGTTCATTCTTAGGAGAAAATTTTAATGTTTTATTGGAGTTTCATGCGGTACTGAGTCAAACCTCTGTCAGAGTCTGAGACCTGGTCCACACTACAGGATAGATTGATTTAGTTGCATCTTTCAGGGCTGTGAAAAATTTCACGCCCTCTGTGCTATATTTAAGCCAACCCAAGCACTGGTGTAGACACCCCTAGCTCAATGGAAGAATTCTTCTGTCGTTCTAGCTTCCACTCTCTGAGACGTAAATTTAATACAGCCATAGAAGAATCCCTTCATCGCGGAAGTAAGTGTTTACAGTACAGTGCTGCTTCTGTAGTATTTCTAGTGTAGACACACCCTGAGTCTATTACGTCAGCCCAGTTACCTTTATCACCCAAAAGTGTCATCTCTTCAAAGAATGATATCAAGACCATTTCACAAGACTCAGTCCAGCTCCTAACAGGCAGTTTGTCCAGATAACTGTTTGTCACCAACAGTCCCACAGAACAGGTTAGAAGGACATTTCCTGTTTTGGTACCAAAAACAGGCCCTAGCTGAGTGCAATTTCCAAGTGACCCAGCCCCTCCCTGCCCCCTCCACTCCCATGGTAACCCCTTCTGCATGGGAGGACTCACGTGAGAGGTGAATGGCAGATTGTCACTTGGTCTCCAGCAGGCCATTCTGCACTCTGCAGCTGATGTCTCCATTGTCTTCTCCTTCTGTGACAACACTATACGGGTTCTCCCTGTCCTGAGTCACATTGGTCACAACCTCTATCGCCAAGTTCTTCCAGTTCTTTCCAACCCACTGGAGTTCGGGTTTGGGGAACCAGCCTGCGGTTCTACAGTCCAGTCAAATCCCCTGACCTCGGGGGGCCAGAACATCAAAGAATACTGGAGCCACAGCTACAGGGAGAGACAGAGAGTGTGTGTATCAGGAAATTGTGTCTTTGGTAGCACCATGTGATTCCCCAGCTACTGCTGGATATAGGGGGCTGTGACTGGAAAGCTCCATTTCCTTTTGTGCAAAGCCTCCCTGGAATCCCTCATCCTGACAATTGGGAAAATTAAATAATATTGTCTTGCATTTCCATAGAGCACTGAGCACAGGCTCATAGAGGAAGGCTTTAACTGCCACACAGAGGTCACTGCACCTGCTGCTGAAATGCAGCCACTTCTGGGATAGACCCAAGCAGGATCACTGTACTTAAGAACAAACCAGGAAATGATGGATGGTGATCATGCCCACATCTCTGCTTGCACTCCGCCTGTGCCACCTTCCTAAATACAGTCCCCTTTGGTGTCCTTCTCCTGCACTGGTGACATTGCCCAGGCCATGCCACCTCATGCTTGGACTTCCCTCTCACAGTAATGCACACAACCACCCTCCCCTCATATAAATCTCTCCCTGCGGAGCCTTTGGACTAGGAGCCACCAAAGATGGGAGATGATTTAAAATTTTCTCAATGCTGTGCATTATCATAGGAGGGCCCCTCATCAGGGGCTTGATGTTACTGAACTGTACTGTCTGGGGCTATGTTACTCAGTGAGCTCAATGGGCAGAGACCATCCCTTCCACTGCCCTTGTGCAGCACTGAACACAGGGTCAGTGCCCAGAGAATAAAAAACAATATCCCAGCCCTTGGACACTGCAGGGAGAGTTTCAGGGAGGCCAAATATAATTGTTACCTGAGCTGGGATCTGGGCAGAACATGGGAGTAAAGGTCCCACTCCCTCAGACAGCACCGCAGTGAGAATGAGAGCTGAGGATAGTAGCTTTATGTCTCATTGAAAATAGGTCATTTAATCCAACACTGACCCTGCTAGCACCACAGTGGGGTCAGTGCTGAGTGCAAAGGGAGAGTGCTCCCTACTGAGTCCTGCACATAGCTCCCTGCAGCACTGGAGGCTCAGTGTTGGGGAATTCTCAGTGGCAGAGGAGGCTCCGGCTGCCTAGATAACAAACCCCCTTGTGCCACATCTCATCTGTGACCCGTAGCTCAGTGTTGGTTTAGTGGCTCCACTCTGGGTTCCTCATAAAGCACTGGTATTTCCCATCACCCACCAGTTGGAGCTGTTTCAGCTTCAGGGAGACATTCCCGCTGATGAACTCCTGTGGGAACAGCTGTGTTTGGTTCTGGTAACTCTCCCCTAGCAGGTCCTGTCTGCCCTTGTCTGCATACTCATGACCCGGGATAAATCCTGTTCAAATTTTCCTCCACAGCATTTCCATGCTGGGTAGTTGGACCGGTGTGAGAGCTGGCAGGGTAACACCACTTTTTGGCCAACTAACCCCACCAATGGGTGTGGGGAGCCAGCCAGGGAGAATGTCTCTGGAACAGAAAACGCCAGGAGCTGCCTGAGTGAGAAGAAAGAGGAGAGGGCGTCACTGAGCCAGGGTCAAGCAGTTACAGACACAGAGTGTATAGTGGATCTAATGCGGGAAAGGCAGTTAGAGAACCCCAGTGCATTAAAGCCATCCACAATGGTCTGCACATTTCTCAGTGTCACTACCCTTGATAGCAGCTGGTCAATGATTGCATTAGCTACCTGCAACACAGCAGCCCCTGCAGTAGATTTGCCCAATCCAAACTGATTCCAGACTGATCAGTAGCTGTCAGGTGTTGCAAGCTTCCACAGTGCTATGGCCACTCGCTTCTCAACTGTGAGGGCTGCTCTCATTCTGGTGTCTTTGTGTTTCAGGGCAGGGGACAGCAAGTCACAAAGTTCCATGAAAGTGGCCCTATGCATACGAAAGTTTCGCAGCCACTGGGAATCATTCCAGACCTACAACACTATGTGGTCCCACCAGTCTGTGATTGTTTCCCAGGCCCAGAATCGGCGTTCTATGGCATGAAACTGGCCCAATGCCATCATGATCTCCCAATCACCACATGCTGTGCTTCTAGGAACGTCTGTGTCCATGTCCTCATCAATATAGTAATTGCACTGTCGTTGCTTCCTCGCCCGGTTTTGCAGGTACTGCACATACAGCTGGATACTGTGTGAGGTATTTACAATGGTCAAAACTGCAGCGGAGATCTCAGCAGGCTTCATGCTATGGCACTTGCACGGGTAATCCTGGGAAAAGGGCACAAAACGTAGGAGGCCTGTTCGGTTCAAGATGGCCGATAAAAGGAGGTAAATGGTTGTCTTCTGTAGCTTTCACAAAGTCGGGAAGCTCGCTAGAGCTGCAAGAGCGGGAGAACAGAGTTTGTGGTGGAAGCGTGAGCAGAGTTTGCGGCGAAAGCTGTGCGGCTCAGGTCATGATGGCCGAAAAACAACGGGGAATTGTTGCCATCTGTAGCTTCCATGGGAGCCCAGGACCGACAACATGGAAAAACAGGACCGACAACATGGAAAAAGTGGCAGAAGCTGTGCGGCTCAGTTCACGATGGCTGAAAAACGGTGGGGAATTATTGCCTTCTGTAGCTTGCACACGAGCCCAGGACAGACAGCATGGAAAAATTAGCTAGTGATGCAAGAGCGGGAGAGCAGAGTTTGCGGCGGAAGCTGTGCTGCTTGGTTTATGGTAGCCGAAAAAAGGCAGGAAATGGTTAGATAAAAGAGTAGATAGAAAGATGAGAGGACATGTGAGGTGGATTCATAGTACCAGGAGACAGGCAGAGCACCATACTGCACCTTCTGCTGGAAGTATGGCGTCTGCCGTAGCTTTCACGGAGGGAGGAGCAAGTGACTGCACACACCCAGAAACACTCGCGAGAATGTTTTTGCCCCATCATGCACTGGGAGCTTAAGCCACAATTCCAATGGGCGGTGGGGACTGTGGGAACTGTGGGATAGTTTCCCACAGTGCACAGCTCTGACATTCTATGCTAGCCTCAGTACTGTGGATGCCCTCTGCCGAATTCATGCGCTTTAGTGGGGACACACAACACCGAATGTATAAAATTGCTTTCAAAAATTTGAATAAAATAAGTTTGAATTAATTTTGTACTGTAGACATACCCTTACTGTGGATGCAGGGCAGTGCAACCATACCACAGCTGACTCAACCTGGTCCTCCAGTGCTTTCCCACAGTCCCCTGGAAACTTCTCCAAAAATGCCTGTCTTGTAATCTACTACACTCTATTGGCAAGGGATGGCCCCAGTTGGATGCTACCTGCCAGTTCACAAAGCTCTGCACAGCCCCATAGTACCCAGTTACGAACTCTTTCCACTGCGAGCAACTTCTTTGATGAATCAATTTCAGATCAACATAAATGCATAATGGCTGCTGAGAGGCCAACTAAGAGGACTTTTGCCTGGCCTAAGGGTATCGAGTCTTTGATGGATCTTTGGTCTCATGTATGTCCCTTCCCTACATTCAATACCAAAAACAGAAACTGGCTCAGATGGGGAGTCACTGTTCTGGGGATTGGTGTCTGGGGGGAATTAAGCATCTGAAGGTGATTTACGTCTACACAGTAGCTGTGTCTGAAGGGTCTCCAGGCTTTTCTGTCCCACAATGGGGCATGTAGAGCAATTACTGCCCAGCTGCAGCATCTGGCACTTGTGGCTACAAGTGTCAGGGAAAAAAGGTAAACTTCTCAAAGCAAGCAAGGAGATTTTGAAAGCAGCATTGCAAAGCCTTGGGCTACCATGTGTTTTTCATAAAGCCCCAGCTCCTGGAGGCATGTGATCCTATGAGATTCTCAGATTTCATTTAATACAAAAGTCAGTTTCTAGCGCAATGGTTTCTGAGAAAAGCTTGAAAATGTGACCTGAATGTGACTGAAGGCTCAAAAAGCAAGGAAAATAAGAACCTGAAAGGTGATTTGGGTTTGGTTTGGTTTTAAAATCTGATGATTTTTTAGACAATCTCCCAATTTTTGAGGCCTGAGTCATGTTGTCTGAAGGCTTGGGGTTGGTGACAGTGCAGCCCCCATTCATCCTAATGGGATGTGGGCACCAGCAGAGATCTCAGCCTTGCAGACCATGAGAATCCATGTCCCCTGTGGGGCAGGTCTAGCATCATGGTGCCGTTGGGTCCCATTGCAGGACAAGAAGGGATCAATATTGGGGGGCTCTGGGAGCCTCTCTTAGGGGCAGCAGGAGCTGAGTGACTTGCTGCGAGATCCAACAATCCTAGCACCCGGAGATAGGACACACCGTGGTTACCCTAATGTCATCCCTGACCTACAGCCTCCTGGGCCTGGTCCTTTTACTCTGCAGGACTGAGTTCTGTGGGAGAGGGGTCATTGGGAATCAGATCCCCCTAGCCCAGCCCTGCAGGGAAGAGTGTACATGGGGGACAGGGAGGGAAATAATTGAGATTCAAACATTTTTAACAGAATGGATCCCCATGATGCACGACGAAGCTGCCACTGTGTTGCCATGGAGACACCCCAGGCAGAGACCTGTAAGGAGAGAGCAGGGATGGTTACCACCTCCCCAGACTGTGTGAGGGGCCCGCAGTGCAGGAAACATGCCCCATCCATCATCTGACTTGACCCACTCTGTTCCCAGAGACAGGAGAGGATTTCACCCTTCCCAGGCTGCTCTTCCTCCTGCCCAGGCTTAGCACTAGGAATTCCACTACCAGAATGTGACATGTATCCACCCCAATTTCCTCCCCTTGTTGGTTCTCTGACCATCCATTGGTGCAGGTGTCCCCTGATACCAGTTCAGGGGAAGCCTGCAGCAGAGCAGGGCCACTTCAGATTACCCCAGTGGTACCCACACCACTGTCCCCCATGCAGAGGGGGCCTGGCTTTGTGCCTGCCACCACCTGGGACAACACAACCGATGAGTATGTATGTGATGGGGGAAGAACCCTGGGGACCCAGCCCCACCACCTAGCACCACTGTAATAATCATGGGTTTCATTAAACAACAAATCAGTGAATGAAAAATGAATAAATCTTGTATAAACAAACAAACAAAACTTGAGAGCTTCAGTGGGAACTGCTGTGCACTGTTCTCCACCCTGCTACCAGGCACAGCTCAGAATTCCTAAATGCATAACACTGTCCCTTAGGAGGAAGCCTCTCTAAATTATAATTTTGTACAATCAACTCTCTACATCTTCCCTCCTCAAAAAAACCATTAGCTCTTATATACATATATAAACAGCTAACAACTATCTAATGACACATACATTAAATTCTCTACCCTTCTAGTACATTTCCATAAACCCAAACTGTCAAGTACCTAGTGAGAAATTACCAGCACATCACTCTGGAGTGAGTCTTTACCACTCACATTCCTCAAACACCCCTTCTCCAGGCAGGTTAGCAAGTCTCTGACACTTTCTGGATGTTTTATCTCCCTCTCTGATCTTCTCTGTATCAGGCCTTGGCTACACTGGCAATTCACAGTGCTGCACTTGCTACGCTCAGGGGTGTGAAAAAACACCCCCCCTGAGCACAGCGAGTGCAGCGCTGTAAAGCGCCAGTGTAATCAGCGCCTGCAGCACTGCACGCTCCCTCGCAACACTGCAAGCTACTCCCCTCGGAGTACCTTGCAATCCGCGAGCGTAGCCAAGGCCTCAGTCTTTCATTACAGTCTGAGTTGTTCTCTTGTTCCTTGTCAGTTTCTCCTTTGTCCATTGCTCATAAACAATCAGGCAGTTGGGAAAGGCCAAAGTCCATATCTATCATCAGTGTTCTGGAACTTTCTGTGATTACTCTTAGATTCCTTCAATTATGTTGAAATGTGTCCTCTCGGTCTGTCTGGACTACGTAAGACCTTTGATGCAGCTGTTCTTTAATGGCACTCCTTTGGCACCAAGTACTAGAGATGTGATTCCTCAGGCACACTCTATTACCTGGGTTAAGAGATCATGGACCCCTTTGTCAAAACAATATTTCTGCCTCTAATTCTGATTTTCTTTCATCTTCTGTGTGGTTTCATTATGATGAGATTTCAGCAAGTTATCAGTGATTGGTAAATTAGAGCCGATCCTTCTTCCCATTAACAGCTGAGCTGGAGAAGAGACATACTCCAGAGTTGTAATTCTGTAAACCACTAAAGCTTTATTCAAACCACCCCCACTGTCAAAAGTCTTTTTTCATAAGGTTCTCTTCCGTTTCAATAGGTCTTTCTTCAAGTCCATTCGACTGGGTGTAATCTGGACTTGATATTTTGTGATGAAAATCCCAATCGATGGCAAATTGCCTAAAAGCTGCACTGGGAAATTGTGGCCCATTTTCACTAAATACTGCATCTGGAAGATTCCCTTCATGCCAGCTATCACAGACTTACTATTAGTACTGTGCAGTGTGCAAATTTCTGCATACAGAGAATTATATTCTGTGACTATTAAATAATCCTTTGATTTCCAGGTAAATCAGTCAGTGCCGACTTTCTCATAAGGCCTTCGTGGAACTGGGTCTCTCAGTGGCAGTTTTCTACTGTATTAGCAATGCTGTGATTGATCCAGAGCCAATACATCACCTTTCATGCTTGCTGTTTGCACTTCTCAATTCCTAAATTACCCTCATGGATATGTGTGATGGGGTGTCTTCCCCACACTGGCTCTGAGTGAACTGAGGTAGGCCAGACAGGCCCAATGAGTCAGTTAGACTGCAAACTGGGAGAATTAAGCCTGGGAGGAAAGCCCTAATTAGGGGAAGCTCACCTGTGTAGGAATAGAGGTGCTTATATAGATAAAGCCAGGAACTTAGAAGCAGAGGGGGCTGTAGGGAGGTAGTCTGCAGTTGAGACAGGTACTGCACGGTTACTCTTTCAGAGGAGGGAGTTGAGAGGCTGGCAAACCCACAGGAGTGGGGAGGAACAGGAGGTAAAGAAGAGGTTCAGGGACAGGCAACAGGGTGCAGGAGGAAACAACACTTTGGCTGCTATTTAGAAGGTCTCTAAGCCAGAACCCTGAGTAGAGGGCAGGCCCAGGTTCCCCTACCAGCCACTGAGGAAGTGGCACCTGGGGCAGTGAATGGGAGGACTGCCTGAGACTGCTGCTGAGCAGAGACTTTGATACAGATCACTCCCAGAAGGGGAAACCCCAAAGTGAACTAGCTGAAAGCCTGAGTCATGAAGAGGATGCTGCAGTTCCTGGAACAAGAGAGGGACCACAGACTGAGAGAGTGGCAAAGTGTGAGCACTGGAAGGAGAGTCAGCCTGGCAGAGCTAATCCCCACAATGCCTAGGAGGGGTGCTACCTGTGATGAGTGCAATACAGCTGTCACAATGTAATGTGCTATCCAATCAGGGCCGGCTCTGGCTTTTTTGCTACCCCAGGCAAAAAAGGCTCCTGCAGCCCCCCGCCCCCAGCGGGGAGCGCGGCAGGGGAGGGCGCCGAGCCCGGCAGCAGGCCCACTCTCCCCAACCGGCTGGAGCGCCGGGAGGATGGCAGAGAGCCCGGCTGTGGCTCCGCTCTCCCCGGCGGCCAGAGTGCCGGGGGGAGGGCGGAGAGCCCCACCGGGGCTCCGCTCTCCCCGGCGGCCAGAGCTCCAGGGGGAGGGCGGCGAGCCTGCTGTGGCTCCACTCTCCCCGGAGGCCGGAGCGCCACGGGGAGGGCGGCGAGCCCAGTCACGGCCCTGCTCTCGGGCCGGAGCACTGCGCCGCACCACCCCCTTCCGGGTGCCGCCCTAAGCACATGCTTGGTGGGCTGGTGCCTGGAGCCGGCCCTGTATCCAATATCAAAATACTAACATCCCCCTATACTCTGTATGTTACCCCTGATGACTAATAACTGAAGTTTCAACACTCTGTATCATCTATATTTAAACATTTTCTAATAAAATTTTATTTCTTTCCATAGGCTCATTGGCATTACAACCTTGCTGCCTTTCAAAATTACCCCATCTATTACATGTGGTATGTAGTTGTAGCGTGTGTGTGTGTGTGTGTCTGTGTGTTGGATGGCTGTCATCACATATTTTTTGATAATTGTTTTGAATTATTTTAAGGTAACCTTCCTGTTGTTGTTTTTTTCCCTCTAGAGTTTGGGAGGAAAAAAAAAACCTCCTTTGCTAAGTACTTATGCTAAACAAGCTGCTCCACTTTGCATTTAACTGTGACAATGGGAGTACCTTTCCCAGACCTGAAGAAGATCTCTGTTTGGCTTGAAAGCTTGTCTCGCTCACCAACAGAAGTTGGTTCAATAAAAGATATTACCTCACCCACCTTGTCTCCCATCTATCCCAGTAAGTTCATGTCTTAAGTTCTAATAGTCTCTTATAATTGGACAGCAACTGCTTATTTCTTCAAGTCACCTTTTAATTATCACTTTTTTAAGGATCCCCGACAATTTATCTGTCTCCATTTCCCCTCGTATTTGTTGCAGCTTCCTGTTAGCTATGGGAATTGACTTTATATAGGCTTGCATCTCTATCTCTATGTTCTTCACTCATTTTGTAGTGGGAGACACTGCTCTGGAAAGTTCATCTGCAGTGAACATAAATTGACTGAGTGTTCAGGTCACAATCAAATCATACTTCTGCAGCTACTTCATCATTCTTATAATCCTTAAGGTCAGTGGTGCAAGTGGAATCCATGTCTTACCGGTATGGGGGGGAGGTCCATGGGGCATGTGACCTCCTCAAGTGACCATCCATGTGACTCCTTCCCATCCCCAGTCCAGGGCCCCCATACTCCCCATCCCCTCCCTATGATCCACCCTCCTTACCTGGGGATGGGGGGGGCTCTGGCCTCCTGCTGCACCTTCAAAACCGCAGCAGCAAAAGGAGCAGAATGTGGGGCTGCAGGGCAGCCCCATGCCCGCTGCTCCTCCGGCACAGCTGTATCACCCCCAGCCCTTCCACACAGGGTCTCCTCCGTCTGTACAGCAGTCAGCCCTGCCGAAGGACAGGATGGATGGGGGGAGGGTCCCAATCATTGGAGTGTTCATTTACGAATTTACATATCATGGCCCCCAAAGTTCCATTAAACTTCTCCACCAGGCCATTTGTTTGATGGTGGTAAGGGGTGGCCACCAAGTGGTTCACCCCATGAGCTTCCCACAGGCTTTTCATGGTCCCTGCCAGGAAATTAGTTTCTGAATCGGTCAGGATGTCGGAGGGCCAACCTACCCTGGCAAAAATGTCTGTTAGTGCCTGGCAAGGCTCCCTGGAGGCTTTCATCTGCTTCCTGCTTGGCCTGAAATTGTTCCCTTGATGCTGGAGACATCAGTTCCTCCTTGGACTGTGGACTTGGGCTTGGTCCCTCTGGAAGCAATGCAGGTGCTGGGGCTGTTTCCGTTGACTGTGAACCGCTCTCCGCTGGTGCACCATGTGGTATTTCAGGCTCTGGCTGAGCCTCTTGTGTAGGGTTATTTGCTGCTGCTGCCAGTCCAGACTTGGTGGTACCCTCTGGTGCTGAAGTTGTAGATGTGTTTGCAAGCGCTGGACTCAGTGCTGGCAATGGTTCTGGTGCTGGTTGCTTTGCCAGTTCCGGATCTGGGACTGGTTTGGGCTTGGTCTCTGGGACTGGATTCACTATGTCTGTTGCAGTTATTGGCAGGGAATCCGGTTCCACCACCTCTGTCTGGGTTTCTGGTAACACAGACAGGGCCCTGGTGGAAAGCTCAGGAACAGGGATAGGTGTGAAAGCTTGCTTGGCCAGGCTGCAGGTGACCATTCCCACCCTCTTGGCTAGCTTCACATGGTTGGCCAAATCTTCCGCCAGCAGCATGGGAATGGGATCATAGAATCATAGAATATCAGGGTTGGAAGGGACCTCAGGAGGTCATCTAGTCCAACCCCCTGCTCAAAGAAGGACCAATTCCCAACTAAATCATCTCAGCCAGGGCTTTGTCAAGCCGGGCCTTAAAAACCTCCAAGGAAGGAGATTCCACCACCTCCCTAGGTAACCCATTACAGTGCTTCACCACCCTCCTAGTGAAATAGTGTTTCCTAATATCCAACCTAGACCTCCCCCACTGCAACTTGAGACCATTGCTCCTTGTTCTGTCATCTGCCACCACTGAGAACAGCCGAGCTCCATCCTCTTTGGAACCCCCCCTCAGGTAGTTGAAAGCAGCTATCAAATCCCCCCCCCCATTCTTCTCTTCTGCAGACTAAATAATCCCAGTTCCCTCAGCCTCTCCTCATAAGTCATGTGCTCCAGACCCCTAATCATTTTTGTTGCCCTCCACTGGACTCTTTCCAATTTTTCCACATCTTTCTTGTAGTGTGGGGCCCAAAACTGGACACAGTACTCCAAATGAGGCCTCACCAATGTCGAATAAAGGGGAATGATCATGTTCCTCAATCTGCTGGCAATGCCCCTACTTATACAGCCCAAAATGCCGTTAGCCTTCTTGGCAACAAGAGCACACTGTTGACTCATATCCAGCTTCTCATCCACTGTGACCCCAGGTCCTTTTCTGCAGAACTGCTACCTAGCCATTTGGTCCCTAGTCAGTAGCAGTGCATGGGATTCTTCCATCCTAAGTGCAGGACTCTGCACTTGTCCTTGTTGAACCTCATCAGGTTTTTTTTGGCCCAATCCTCTAATTTGTCTAGGTCCCTCTGTATCCGATCCCTACCCTCTAGTGTATCTACCACTCCTCCCAGTTTAGTGTCATCTGCAAACTTGCTGAGAGTGCAGTCCACACCATCCTCCAGATCATTAATAAAGATATTAAACAAAACCGGCCCCAGGACCGATCCTTGGGGCACTCCGCTTGAAACCGGCTGCCAACTAGACATGGAGCCATTGATCACTACCCGTTGAGCCCGACGATCTAGCCAGCTTTCTATCCACCTTACAGTCCATTCATCCAGCCCATACTTCTTTAACTTCCCGGCAAGAATACTGTGGGAGACCGTATCAAAAGTTTTGCTAAAGTCAAGGAATAACACATCCACTGCTTTCCCCTCATCCACATACCCAGTTATCTCCTCATAGAAGGCAATCAGGTTAATCAGGCATGACTTGCCCTTGGTGAATCCATGCTGACTGTTCCTGATCACTTTCCTCTCCTCTAAGTGTTTCAGAATTGATTCCTTGAGGACCTGCTCCATGATTTTTCCAGGGACTGAGGTGAGGCTGACTGGCCTGTAGTTCCCCGGATCCTCCTTCTTCCCTTTTTTAATCATCACAGACTGCAAACGTCTACATTCCTGTCCAGCCCTTGTACTGGACAGGCAACTCAGCTGTAGGCAAGTTTAAAGATTTTGACATGAATGGTTGAATCGTCACTTGGGCCTCTGGGTTGATGAATTTGGGGTCCACTAAGGATTGGTGGATAGTTGACACCTGTGCTCCAGTGTACCTCCACGCTGTAATAGTCTTCCTGCCCACACTCACAGTTTTCCTTCGCTCTGAGGGTAGCTGGGAGACATCTGGGCCTGAGGACCTTGGGTGTGACTCTGGCGTAATGATCTGCCATCTTCTGGGGTTCTTGGGGCAGTTGGCCTTCACATGCCCCAGCTCATTATATTTAAAACATCACCTAGCTGACTGGTCACTGGGGCAAGCTGGGTTGCTGAAGACTGGTGTGGTCGGATGATAAGGTGTCTGGGGTTTCCTTGAGATGTAGGTGGGGCTTTGGGTTGCCCCCAGTGATAGGGTTTTGTTTCAAGATGCCCCTTCTGATATTCACTCCAACTGCTACTAGATTTTTTTCTTTTCTGCCACCTCCACCCATTTGGCTCCAATCTCCCTCACCTCGATTACAGTTTGGGCTTCCCATCTGGATGTACCTTTCTATTTCCTCAGGAACAGCCTCTAAGAACTGCTCCATTTGCATTAGGAAGGTCAACTCTCCTTGGAGATTTAGCACTTGCTCCTGATATCCAGGCATCCCAATTTTTCACAATGTGGTAGGCATGTCAGGTAAATGCAGGGCCGGCTCCAGGCACCAGTTTAGCAAGAAGGTGCATGGGGCGGTCACACCGGAGAGGGGTGGCACATCTGGCTCTTCGGCGGCAATTCGGCGGCAGGTCCCTCACTCCTGCTTGGAGCAAAGGACCTTCCGCCGAAGTTCCGCAGATTGTGATCGCAGCTTTTTTGGGGGCGGGAGGGAGGACTTCTTGGGGTGGCAAAAACCCTGGAGCCGGCCCTGGGTAAACGACACATCTGGTTTCCACCTTATGGCTCTGAACCGCCAACAGGCATGCTTGGGTGTTAGCCCCATTCTGATTCTGGCCTTGTTTTTAAAAAGTTCATAACTGTTCATGTGTTCCTTAGGCATTTCAGCCGCCACCTCTGCTAAGGGTCAACTGAGCTGCGGCTTCAGCTCTACCATGTACTGGTTGTTAGAGAAGCTGTACCCAAGGCAGGCCCTTTCAAAATTTTCTAAGAAGGCCTTGGTATCATCGCCTGCCTTGTAGGTGGGGAATTTTTTTGGGATGGGGAGCGGTACCTGGAGAGGGATTGGCTGGTATATTTTGCCTAGCCCTTGCTAACTCCAGTTCATGATTCATCTCTTTTTCTTTCTGCTCCATAGCTCTCTTCTGGTCAGCCTCTGCCTTGGCCTTTTCTGCTTCAATCCTTGTTCTTTCAAGCTCCAAAGGTCTTTCGTGGGCAGCCTCAGCCCTGGCCATCTCTCCGTCATGTTTCTTTTTATTCCTCGGGCTGGAATTTGGCTAATTCTAGGTCCTGTTGCATAGTTTTTTCCTTTGCCTGACATTTTCCACCTGGTCTACCTTAGCTATCTGGGGACAGCTTGGAATTTTTGGTTACTGTAATGTGACTCTTTAGAAAAAAACAAGTAAAACAGGTTTTTGTGACTTGTCTTGACAATATGTTAATGACCCTCCAGTGATCACAGCTGGAGCTTCCCTTCTAACAAAAAGCCCTCTGTTAGAAGCTCTTATCTGTTTGCCTTCAGGATATCTGCTTCCACAGCATTTCAACAGAGGGAAAAGAAATCTGGCTTTTGGTTCCTTTAAAATTCCTCACCGCTGCTCACCATGTCATAGGTTTCACCCCACTCTGGACTTTAGAGTACAGATATGGGGACCTGCATATGAACCTAGGGTTACCATACGTCTGGTTTTTCCCGGACATGTCTGGCTTTTCGGCACTCAAACCCCCGTCCGGGGGGAATTGCCAAAAAGCTGAACATGTCCGGGAAAATGCCGGCCAGGCACTTTCCCTCCCGCGGCGGCTCTGCTCCTCCCCTGACTCTTCAGCTCTGTTTAAGAGCCGAGCTACCCGAGCGCTATGGGCTCCAGGAAGCCCCCTTGCCTCCGGACCCCAGCTGCCAGCTGGGCACTTCCCCTCCCGGGCTCCGGCGGCGCAGGGTCCGGAGGCATGGGGGCTGCCCGAAGCCGGTAGCGCTGGTGCAGCTCAGCTCTTAAACAGAGCCGAAGAGTCAGGGGAGGAGCAGAGCCTCCGGACGCGGAGGCCCCTGACTCTTCGGCTCTGTTTAAGAGCCGAGCGCTACGGGCTTTGGGCAGTCCCCATGCCTCCGGACCCTGCGCCCCCAGCTGGGCACTTCCCCTCCCGGGCTGCCCAAAGCCCGAGCGCTACCGGCTTCACGGTTTGCCGGGCAGCCTCCAGACTCTGCGCCCCCAGCTGGGTGCTTCCCCTCCCGGGCTCCAGCTGCGCTGGGGAAGCGCCGGCCGGGGGCGCAGGGTCTGGGGCCTACCTGGCAAATAGTGAAGCCGGTAGCGCTCGGGCAGCCCTTTCCGCGTGGCTGGGAGTGGGAGGGAGGAGGGGGCGGAGTTAGGGCGGGGAAGGGGTGGAGTTGGGGCGGGGCTGGGGGTGGGAAATGGGCGGGGCCAGGACCCCGTGGAGGGTCCTCTTTTTTTATTTGTTAAGTATGGCAACCCTATGTGAACCTCTAAACTGAATTACCAGCTTAGATGCAAATGGCAGTAATGGTTCTCTGTCATAAAGTTTCAGAGCTGGAAGAGTCTAATTTTAATTCTCAAAATCAGTCAGCCAATTGGGCTTTATTTTTACAAGATCACTGGGCCAACACCCAACATCCTTCTGAATATCCTTGTAAACATGATGAGTTATATTTCTGTTTTAGCGAAAATCTGATTTTTTTTAACTTAATAGCAGAATGTGGGACACTCATTACATATTCTACAGGGTTTAGGCCTGGGACCAACCTTTCTCCTGTTACAGATACCTTTTATGGCTATGGAACTTTGTCCTTTACTCTTCTGTATTTATCTTGTTCTTGTTTGTGGTTTGACAATCTACTCTGTGGAGTCACCGTATGGAAGAAATCATATGACAAAGGAGAAATACCATCCCTGCCCCCACTTCCTCCAGGGACTAATTGTCCTGTGTTGAAAACTATGTTTAAATTATAAGCTATCACTTCCAGTTTGTAAGGTGTTTCCTGCTTCTGCTTGCATGCTAGGTGTCTCTGTAGAAAGGCATGCAATCTGGGTCATTAAACAGTCAGTCTTCATAGAGCCAGCCTCGGTTAAGGTGTGGTGAGATATATCTCTTTGTTTTAGTGAGCAGCCTGCTCTGTCCTTCTCTGTTTTGGGGTTCTTATCTAGTAGGGTTCTGGATTCTAAGCAATAAATGATGTTAGGTTGCAACTTCCCAGCAAGAATATTATATGATTTTATCTAACTTCTCTGTGTGTATGCCATGAACATAATATTAATAACTGGTGATTGCTCTTTTACCAATAGCAAAGTACTACCCCAATCTTGTCACTGGCTCATGTGCGCTGTTCAGTATCAAAGATTTGCCCACTCCCTGCTCACCTGCTCAGACAAGAATAGCAGGTGCAAAGCAGCTGCTTAAATCTGCAAACCAGATCAAATGTTCAGAAGGCTTTGCAGGAGCATTGGCAGAAGAGGAGAATTATAAACCTTAAGCCGTTGGGCACCTTTGCACCACGATTCATCATCCAGCCCATAGTTATTCATCAATCAAAACTGCAATAAAAGTGCTAACCATTTTCTATGAGAGAGACAGAATAGAGAGCTTTGGTTGGTTCTGTTACACTCGAGGGGATTCAGTAAGGCCCACCGGCAGACGGAAATTCCAGGAAATGTGAGTCAAAATATTAGCGATACTCTTCATATTATGATTATTCTATTTCTGCTCTATTTGAGACTAGCAGTAACTATTAAGATGTATGATCAGTAGCATCTTCCTCTCAGTTTTCCCCTGCAGTTTGTCTAGTCTCTATCTGTCCTGTCCAGAGGTACACTTGGCACATCTGAACTACTATTGTCTGTTCCTGAAGTTGTGGAATTATAGACGGCCACCTATAAGGGGATGTCCCAGAGTCTTTCAGTATGCGGTACTGGTGATTATAATGCATTGTAATTAATATATTAGTGCCTTGTCTCATTATTGTTTGCATCACAGTGTTCCTGCCATGTAAAAGAGCTAGTTGAATCTTTTTGATCAAAGCTAAATTTAAACAACAAAAGAGATGTTTCAACTAAATGACTATTTTCATTCAAAATATTATTTTGACCAAAAAGCTTTGTGTATTCCTACATTCTTCAGTTAGTTTCTACCCCATTACTCCCTGCTGGTACCTACAGTATGTTAGTGGAATAATAGTTATTTGTAGGGCAATAGGCTTTAGCATCTGAAGGCTCTCCCTCTGTTCAGCTGATGGCATCACAGTGATAGGTCTTGCCCTCTGTCATAACTATAAAGGGAAGGGTAACAGCTCTCCTGTGTACAGTACTATAAAATCCCTCCTGGCCAGAGACTCCAAAATCCTTTTACCTGTAAAGGGTTAAGAAGCTCAGGTAACCTGGCTGACACCTGACCCAAAGGACCAATAAGGGGACAAGATACTTTCAAATCTTGGGTGGGGAGGTTTTTGTTTGTGTTCTTTGTTTTGGGGGTTGTTTGCTCTTGGGACTAAGAGGGACCAGACATCAATCCAGGCTCTCCAAATCTTTCTGAACAAGTCTTTCATATTTCAAACTTGTAAGTAAACAGCCAGGCAAGGCGTGTTAGTTTACCTTTGTTTTCTCAACTTGTAAATGTAACTTTTTGCTAGAGTGTTTATCTCTGTTTGCTGTAACTTTGAACCTAAGGCTAGAGGGGATTCCTCTGGGCTCTTTAAGTTTGATTACCCTGTAAAGTTATTTTCCATCCTGATTTTACAGAGATGATTTTTACCTTTTTCTTTAATTAAAAGCCTTCTTTTTAAGAACCTGATTGATTTTCCTTGTTTTAAGATCCAAGGGGTTTGGATCTGTTTTCACCAGGGAATTGGTGAAGAGTCTCTCAAGGCTACCCAGGGAAGGGAATTAGCATCGAGAGTGATGGCAGCGGACCAGATCTAAGCTGGTAGTTAAGCTTAGAAGTTTTCATGCAGGCCCCCACATCTGTACCGTAAAGTTCAGAGTGGGGAAGCAGCTTTGACACCCTCCTATTTGGTCATGCTCTGTGTATTGACATGTTGCCCTTAAATTTAAGAGGAAAAGTTAATATTTATAGATTGAGTTGCATTGGAAATATTACAAACTCTAGGGCTCTCAGATTCTAGGCTCCCAACTCAGCAGCAGGGACAACTATATTGACTGTGCTGTAGCCACGTTGGTCCCAGGATATTAGAGAGACAAAGTGGGTGAGGTAATGTCTTTTATTGGAACAAATTCTGTTGGAGAGACAGACAAACTTTCAAGCTTACACAGAACTCTTCTTCGGGTCTGGGAAACTAACTCAGAGTGTCACACCTAAATACAAGATGAAACAAATTAATTAGCATAAGTAGTTAATTCATATTTCACAGGACCATTCAGGGTGGTGTGGTCCACTAACACTCCTTCAGTTATAGGAAGGAAAGGAAGGGAGAGGAGGGAAAGCAGCTGAGGGAAGGTTATTAGTTATGAATTTGAGCTTTCAGGCTTGTCTTTTGAAAGTGTTGTACAGGTTTCCTCAGAGGATGAGGACTGATAGGTCAGATGTCACTCAACTGTTTTAGCTGTTAGGGAAAGGGTATGCTGAAATCTTACACCCTACCCTGCTGTCAGTGTCAATTTAAAGATTCAGATCTCCTTATCTCATGAGAAAATATTTAATGCAGCAAAATTTGCAATGTACTTGCTTAGGCCTAATTACAGAAAGAGCTGGCATTGACACTTATGTAAGGTTGCCAAACTTTCCTTTACAAATCCTGTTTGTTTGTTTGTTTGTTTTCCCCAGTGGCTTTTATCTTTGCCAAACTTTAACTGTTTAGACTGAAATTTTCCTACTTGGTGTCTGCTCCACATGTAACTATTTATCGAAAGTTTAAGTAAAAAAGCTCCATTCATTTCTGAGAATTAGGTTAGGGGAAACTAATATGTGATTATGATGTATTGAAAACTGTTAAAATGATAGACTCTCACTTTAAGTTGTCAGAAATTATTCCTACTCCTGCTTTCAGGCTAGGGGGCTCTGCAGGGAAGTGTGTGATCTGTGTCTTCAGCAGCCAGTTTGGAAAGAGCAAGCCTAGAGGAATCTGGGGTGACTTGTGTCTCTACCTAAGGGAGCAGTCTGCTTTGTCTCTCTCTCTCTGTTTTCGGTTCCTGTATGTTAAATATCTGGATTCTTAGAAATAAAGTAGTGTTGCATTGCAACCTTCCAGGAAAAGAATTTAATGTTTTTTTTTTTAATTCCACTGCTTGTATGCTGTAAACATAATAGTGATTATGTAAATAAAGTCTACCATAACACATCCACAAAAGGGGGGCAAACTGAGGTTGCACAGACTGTCTTAATTCTGACACATCCTAACTTTTCAGTGGATAACGTTGCAACCTTACTGTTATAAAAAAAATGTTCTTTCCTAAATTCCACTATGTGCACCCATTTTCTGGACAGTAAGAATTCTGGGTGTCATTACCGTGGATTGTAGTCCCAGCTCCGTCAGAAAAAAACTTTGTGTAGCCTTTCCGATCATTAGTTGCTCCTTCCATAAAATATTGTATGTATGTGCTGGGGGAAAGTCTGATATTTGCTTACATATATGGCAGAGTTCTGAGGCTTTCTTCAATAACAAGGATTATGAAATGCTGAGGATTACTAAGGTCAGTCAGTGGAAGTGGTTAGACTAGAAATCATGGCCTTCTAACTCCCAGACCAGTGTCATAGAATCATAGAATATCAGGGTTTGAAGGGACGTCAGGAGGTCATCTAGTCTAATCCCCTGCTCAAAGAAGGAACAATCCCCAACTAAATCATCTCAGCCAGGCTTTGTCAAGGCTGACCTTAAAAACTCCTAAGGAAGGAGATTCCACCACCTCCCTAGGTAACCCATTCCAGTGCTTCACCACCCTCCTAGTGAAAAAGTTTTTCCTAATATCCAACCTAAACCTCTCGCACTGCAACTTGAGACCATTACTCCTTGTTCTGTCATCTGGTACCACTGAGAACAGTATAGATCCATCTGCTTTGAAACTCCCTTTCAGGTACTTGAAAGCAGCTATCAAATCCCACCTCATTCTTCTCTTCTGCAGACTAAATAATCCCAGTTCCCTCAGCCTCTCCTCATAAATCATGTGACCTCCACTGGACTCTTTCCAATTTTTCCACATCCTTCTTGTAGTGTGGGGCCCAAAACTGGACTCAGTACTCCAGATGAGGCCTCACCAATCTCGAATTGAGGGGAATCATCACGTCCCTCGATCTGCTGGCAATGACCCTACTTATACAGGGCAAAATACCATTCACCTTCTTGACAACAAGGGCACACTGTCAACTTATATCCAGCTTCTCGTCCACTGTAACCCCTAGGTCCTTTTCTGCAGAACTGCTTCCTAGCCATTCGGTCCCTACTTTATAGTAGTGCATGGGATTCTTCCATCCTAAGTGCAGGGCTCTGCACTTGTCCTTGTTGAACCTCATCAGATTTCTTTTGGCCCAATCCTCTAATTTGTCTAGGTCCCTCTGTATCCTATACCTACCCTCCAGCATATCTACCATTCCTCCCAGTTTAGTGTCATCTGCAAACTTGCTGAGATTGCAGTCCACACCATCCTCCAGATCACTAATGAAGATATTGAACAAAACTGGCCCCAGGACTGACCCTTGGGGCACTCCGCTTGATACCGGCAGCCAACTAGACATGGAGCCATTGGTCACTACCCATTGAGCCCGGCGACCTAGTAAGATTTCTATCCACCTTATAGTCCATTCTTCCAGCCCATACTTCTTTAACTTCCCGGCAAGAATACTGTGGGAGACCGTATCAAGGGAGACCTTGCTAAAGTCAAGGAATAACACATCCACTGCTTTCCCCTCATCTACATACCCAGTTATCTCCTCATAGAAGGCAATCAGGTTAGTCAGGCATGACTTGCCCTTGGTGAATCCATGCTGACTGTTCCTGATCACTTTCCTCTCCTCTAAGTGTTTCAGAATTGATTACTTGAGGACCTGCTCCATGATTTTTCCAGGGACTGAGGTGAGGCTGACTGGCCTGTAGTTCCCCGGATCCTCCTTCTTCCCTTTTTTAATTGGGCACTACATTAGCCTTTTTCCAATCATCTGGGACCTCCCCGGATCGTCATGAGTTTTCAAAGATAATGGCCAATGGCTCTGCAATCACATCTGCCAACTCCTTTAGCACCCTCGGATGCAGTGCATCTGATCCCATGGACTTGTGCTCATCCAGCTTTTTTAAATAGTCCCAAACCACTTCTTTCTCCACAGAGGGCTGGTCACTTCCTCCCCATGCTGTGCTGCCCAGTGCAGTAGTCTGGGAGCTGACCTTATTCATGAAGACAGAGGCAAAAAAAAAACCATTGAGTACATTAGCTTTTTCCACATCCTCTGTCACTAAGTTGCCTCTCTCATTCGGTAAGGGGCCCACACTTTCCTTTTACCTCCTGCCAAAAGGTATTTGATACAGCAAATTAGCAGCAGCAGCAGGAGGATTCATCATGCTGGAGACCTTTGCAGTCACTTCAGGATGACAAAGGAGGCTCAGGAAACTCTGGGACCACAGGCAGCACCATGGGTCACAAGTGTGAATTTTCAGACATGTCAAGCACATGTGAAATAGCAATTTTCTGCAGCTGATAATTCAGCCAAATTGAGACAAATTTTCATAGAAACTGCAAAAGATACTACTGTGACCTGAGGGCTATCTGCCTACAACAGTGGTTCTCAAACGTTTTTACTGGTGACCCATTTCACATAGCAAGCCTCTGAGTGTAACCCCCGTTATAAATTAAAAACACCTTTTTATATATTTAACACCATTATAAATGCTGGAGGCAAAGCGGAGTTTGGGGTGCAGGCTGACAGCTTGCGACACCCCGTGTAATAACCTCATGACCCCTTGAGGGGTCCCAACCCCCAGTTTGAGAACCCCTGGCCTACAACCTTGCAAGTAAATCTTGGTGACATTTTTTGACTGAAATCCTTTTAGGCAAAAAATGCAGCTTCAGGAGTACTAAAACATTTCATGAATTTGTGTAGATTTTGAGGGTTTTTTTTTTTTTTGGCTAACAAGAAAAAATAGCTGAAAAAAATGAAGTATGTTGTTTCAACATTTTTAAATCAAATATTTTGATTATTCTATTCAAAATGACTTTTTGTTTTGAAATTTCCTTTAATTCTATTTAATTTTAAAATTTTAAAATGCTCAGAATCAATATGAAACATTCATTTATTGGTTGGACTAAATGTTTCAATCAACCCCAAATTATTATTTTAATTAAAAAAAATCATTTTTTTTAATTACTAGTGAACTCAAAAATCCATGTTTCAGTTGGCTCTAGTTTCAAGTTCCTAATTCAGTAGCCTCAGACCTTAAGCTGTTAAAAAATAATGGAATATTGGAGAAAACAAATGAACAATTTTTTCCCACTAAGTTTGTGCTTGAAAATGTCTGAGCTAATCAAACTTTAATTAAAAATTTGAAGAACCTGTGACCAGTCATGGAAAAGTCTATCCTGAAAGGGGAAAAGAAATGGCATTATTACAAGAAACTGCAAATAGGGTTTTCTTATAGAAAATTATAGGCAAATTTAATTCTGGGAGATACCATTGTGCCACTTGTCTAGTATAATGAGCTTCCCCTTACCTCCCTAGCTGCATTACCGGTGTGTGTGTGTGGTTTGAGAGACAGGCTGGGAGAATGGAAATTGAAACAAAATATTCTTTCAGTGGACAGAGCAGCCTGTACCAGCCTATTGTGCTAGATTCTGGCTGCATTAACTTTTGTTGGATTTTAGACAATGTTGTCTTGCATGATTACTTTGGCTTCCCATGATGTCATGTTGGTATAAGAATTGTGGAATGGTGATGACAAATAAAAACAGGGCATACCAAGCCACTGGCACAGGTATGACAAGAAGGAGCCAAGATGGAGCAGGCTGGGCCACACATGGCTGTAAACCAGTGGAGATGAGGCAGAGATGGATGGAGAAGTTGCAGAGATCTCCCACCAACTGAGAGGGCCAGGGAACCCAGGGAAGAACTGGAAAAGGGATACTGCCTGCTTCAGAGCCAGATAAGATAGTGGGAAACACCAGGGGCAGAAAGCACACACATTTGATGGCCAAATGAACTGGGAGGCATACCTGATGCAATTTAAACTCACAAGTAAGCTGAACTGCTCATCAGTGTAGGAGAGAAGAATTTATTTGGCCACAGGCCTGACTGGAGAAGCCCTGACAATTCTTAGGTCTGTAGGCATGGAGGAGGAATGTGGCAATTATCAGGCCCCACATGAGTCTTTTGCTGTCAGGTTTGGGGTGGAGAAGCAGACAGATATGGCCGTATCCAAGTCTGGTTATGATGGAGGGACACAGCGGAGAAGCACTCACGTGTTCCTGGGGGTTTGCAGCAGTGGGTGTGAGTGGTTTATTTATGGCTTCTGGGGAAATGTTTGAGGAGAGGGTGCTGCAGCAGTTTGTGGATGGGCTAAATTATTCCAATATGTAGGGGCAGGTGAACCTGAGGGGACCCAAATCCCTGAAGAAGGCCTTGGTAGCAGCCCTGAAGAGACAATTTACTGAGTGGAAAAACCATGGTAGTTGGTTAGTTCACTATAAAAGTTTGCCCAGCGTCAAATAGAAACTCTGTGGCAGAGATAGAATTCAGTTATCCAGGGCAGCAATCAGCTTTATTTTCTTGCAGCCCCCTGCTTCATTCACTACACATCCTTCAACTTCTGCAACAAATGAAGTAGGGAACATATAGACAACAGCCTTCTTCACTACACAACCCTGATTCATAGCCAGAGCATGGTCCATCCTGTTCACTGAATGAGGAAAGGGTTCTGTGGAAAAAAATAGTATGAGATCATGTAACTAAAGATGGTATCACAATGCATACAGAGAGACGGCTGAGTTAAGGTTGTATGGGCAACCTTAATGCAGGCATTTATCAACTTTTGAGTGTTTGGCTTTGGAACCTTAACATTCTTAATATATTTTCAGTGTGTACTATATTCATCTCACAGTCATGCATGTCTGAGATTTATGAAAACCTCTGACCTCTAAATTAAAAAGAAAAAAGGAAGCACATCAAGATGTATGTAATATGGCTACTCTCTAACACATTAGCAAATTCTATTGTTGCTTAGATAAATATTCCAGATATGAATTTAATGAGTATTGATTTTTCTCTTTCAGAAAAAAACGAAAGATGCCACTAAGTAAGTACATATTAATTTCCAAATATTTCCACTAAATTTTATTTTCCATAGTATTAGGACCTTGATTGATTCTCCCTCTCCTCCCGACTGTTTTAGCTATAGAAGTGGTATGTGGAACCCAGTTTGGGGTGTGGAATCTAGTTAGAGAAGAAAGGTTAACTCACAGGCTTAATTTCTCTTTCTGTATGGCTTGAGGACTGGTTTTATATCAGAATATTGTGGTAAATTATGATCTGACACATAATTTTAATGGAAAAATAACACACAATAAATTTCTATATTTTATTTTTATTAGGATTTATGGGATAAAATATTTTTGTTGCTAAAAGTATATGCACTGTGCTAACACAGTATCCAAGAAGACCATTTGGTGCAGGACCCCCTTGGCACATTAAACAGGTCCTTACAATTCCTTTGCCTACAGTTAACTCTGGGGAAGCATGCCCAGAATATTTCAGACATTGGGTTTTGTGTGGGGTGTATGGTATTTGGTGATTGAATCAGACGTTTAGATGCAAAGTGATTGTGCTTATCTTGTCTAATGTAGATCAAAACCAAGCACTCCATGTCTAGTCAGATATATGGAACCATGCACATGAAGATAGGGCAAGCACAAATACTTTGCAACAAATATCTGGTTCAGTCACCGAATTCTGTAGACCACACACATCCCAATATCTGAAATATTCCAGGCATGTTTTCCCTGGGTTAGCTATAGGCAAAGGAATTGTAAGGGCCTGTGTAATGTGCCGGGGGGGGGGGGGGTATATATATTTCCTTTCATCAGAGAGTGTCCAGATAGGAAAGAGATGGCACTAAAGGACTTGCACGTGGATGTGTGCAAGGGAAGCTGTGCCTTGGAGGAGGTTGCCACTTATCCTGGTTGCCTCATGTATTTTTCTTATAGCAGGATTCCTTATTGGCCTAGGTGAGGGGGTGGGAGATTATCACATGGGGACGTCATCAGAAAACTATGGAATTTGGGAAAAGGGCCTGTGGGGGTGAATTGTAATCCCAAGTGCTGCTGCTCTCATGCTGTCAGAGGTAAAAAGCAGAGTCCATTGTCAAATCAGCAATGGACATGACCATTGATATGAAAACTGGAAGTAAGGGGGCAGTTTGTAGGAGGTGTGGGGAGGCAGAGGATGAATTGTCTGGGAGAAGGAAGATAGTCAAATGGCTGAGGAGGGCAGAAGATCGGTTTATGGTTTGAAACGGGGGAAGCAAAGGACAATTCGAGTAATGTTGGCTGGGACAGCAAACTGGTAATATGGAGCTAGAGACAAAAGATCAGCTGGATCAGAGAAGCTATGGGAATAGAGGATGCATCTCTGGGGTTGCACAGGATCAGTTAGTAACTTGGAAACACAGGATGCATTGTATATGTGTGTGTGCCTGAAGACTGCATTAGAAGATGGATTGGAGAGGTAGGGAAGGCTGAGAATGAATTGATGAGTGAGATGAATTACTGAGGTCTGGGGTTGCAATTGATCACTTAAGTGATTGGGAATGGCTTGGGATCAGAGAATGAATTGTGTCTGTGTGAGTGCCTAGAGGTGTTCCAGTGGAAAATGGATTGTAAATTTGTGGAGGATTGAAAATGAACTGTTAGGGTAGGTTCAAGGAGGTAGAAGAAAAGTCAGAGAGTGGACTGGAGATCTGACAACATATAAAAGAAGTTCATAGGAAGCTGAGAGATTGGGAGCATTAAACTGGATGAAAGTGGGGTAGAATATTGATTGACTAAGGACAAAGTATGGAAAAAGAATAAGAGTCGAACAACAGAGGAAAAAGGTCCTTTGGGATTAAGTGGAGTATATGGTAGGACTAAGAAAGTGGCAGAAGTGGATGACAGAGATTAAATTATCCCATACTCAGCATTCTACCAGGGAGGAGTCAGCAAGACACTACACTGCTAAAAATAGCAGTATGGACATTGAGGCACTGCTTGGGCAAATAGAGAGGAATGTAGTGTATATTATCTGGGGGTTCAGATATGTGATGAAATCTTTTCATTATCTGAAATTTTTAAAACAAAAATACTCAAACAAACAATTCTCTCAATATTTCTGTTTTTTTTTCTTTCAAAGTGTGCATTCTTCCCCCCACCTCCCACTTTCTGATTGTTTCCTACCTTTCGGCAGTTAGAATACAGTTACAAATTGTGGGATAATGTATTTTCTCTCACTTTGGCCATACAGGTTTGTTTGTTTGTTTGTTTTGAAACTTTCTGCCCTTTTTCTAATGGAAAAAGTTGTTTAAGGAAACTTTACTAGTCCCCAAAACCACAATTCCAGAATCACACACACACACACACACACACACACACACAAAGCTTTATTATTTTTTAAAATATATAAATATATCCTGGTTAAGAAAGGAAGGAAAAACAACTATATAGATATATATCAAATGTAAAAGGGGAAGGTGATAGCAATGATATAAAGTAGCAGTCAGGAAATTCAAATAACTGAAGCTAGTTTTCAATGCAATATGTATGGACAGTAGAGTTAAGTATAATAAGAAGATTTTTAACATACCTGAAATAGAAGGATTTCTAATAATGATATAGGACCATTACTAAGATCACAATGGAAGAATTGTTAATTACGATGCAGAAAAAGCAGAAGTGTTCAATGAATATTTTGTTTCTGTACTTGGAAAGAAGGTGGGTGATATATTCTCATCTTATAAGGAAAATTAATTGTGTTCTATGCCAACAATATTTAGGGAGGATATTAAATAGTTACTGCTAAAGGTAAACATTTTCAACTCTCCAGACCAGATAATGTTCACTCAGGAGTTTTCAAAGAATTGGCCGAGGAGCTCCTGAGCTATTTGTGTTAATATTCTACCAACCTTGGGATACTGAGGAAGCTCCAGAACACAGGAGAAAACCTAATGCTCTTCCTATGTTTAGAAAGAGCAAATGAGATGACCCACAGTACTATAGGTTGGGTAGTCTGACATCAGCCCCGGTAAAGTCAGATATTGGATGCAATAAGTAAATAATTAAAGGATAGTTAATGCCATCCATCATGGTTTTATGGGAAATAGATCTTGTCAAGAAAATTGGATTTTTTAAAAAGAGATTACAAGTTTGGTTGATTAAGATAAATGTGTTGACATAATATACTTAAATGTAAGGATTTGACTTAATCCCAAACATTATTCTGATTTAAAAAATAGCACTAAGTAAAACCAATCCACAATATCAGGAATCATTGCCCAGGGAGGTGTTCCAAGTGGGCCCTCACAGTGATCTGTTCTCAGCCAAATGCTTCTCAATATCTTTATCAATGACCTAGAAAAAATGCTGATACAATTCACAGGTGACACAAAAATTGATGGAGTGATAAATAATGATAAGGACAGGTCTAGAAGATTACAAGATAAGACGGGCTCACTTGAACAATATACATTTGAATACAGTTAAATGCAAGGTCATACATTTGGAAACCAAGAATGTAGATCACAGCTACAGGATGTGGGCTTCATTTTGGAAAGCACTATCTCAGAAACACACATAGAGGTCATGTTAAAATGAAATGAACATGAGTTTGAAGTGTGATGCAGTGACTAAGAAAGTGAATGTGATCCTTAGCTCTATTATATGTAAAATATTAAGTAGAAGTAGTAATGTGTTGTACCACTGTATCTGAGACTAGTAGTGAGGCTATTAATGGAATATGGTGTATATTTCTGGGGTCCATACTTCAACAAGATGTTTAAAAAAACAGAACAAGATTCAGAAAAGTGCTGGAAGAATGATTTCAGGAGTTGAAACTATGTCTGAAAGTGATGCTCAATCTTTTTATCTTAACAAAAGCATCTAAAGAAGTGACCTGATCATGGTCTGTATGTACCGAATTTGCGTGTGGGTCTCAATCCAGTAAAAGTGCTCAGAGGCTGCCTACATGTAGGCAAAACAGCCATAGTAGCAGGAGGTGGCTAGAGCACTTACCCAGGATTTGGGCAATCACTAGTTCAATCCCCCCCCCGAAAGTAGAGAAGGGACTTGAACATGAATCTGCCACCTTTCAGATGAGTGCCCTAACCACTGGGCTACAGGTTATAAGGGAGTAAACTAGTCTGGATACTTAGGACTTGTCTTCAATACGGTGTTAAACAGGAGACAGAAGCAATGTCATCAGTAGAGCATCTCCTGTCAACATAGCGTACTGTGGACACAGCTACAAGTTGATCTAAGGTACATCTACTTAAGTTACATTATTTACGTTACTTAAGTAGTGTACCTTACATTGACTTACAGTGTAAACCTGGCCTTAGGAAGGAGATAAGAACCTTAGCACTTTAGGGTACACCTACACTGCACACTGAGTCTGACTCAGGTTTGAGCTTAAGCCCCCTTCTGTTCACACACAAATCAGTCTGACTCAGAACCTGAGTCATAGGACCTTGCCTGTGAGGTGGGTCAGAGCTCGAGTCCTGCTGTGGCTCGTGTCCTACCCCTGTTATTTTGCAATTACTTGCAATTACACCTATTTGGGTGTAGGTCAAGTAACAAACCCAAGTTAGAAGCTCTGCATAGTGCAATATGGATGCATTAGCAGAGCTGTGAGACCTGGCTCCAGCAACTGCAAACCCAGACTTACATTACCATGTGGATGCTCAAGCATAACAAATCCACAAGCCCAGGTCCCTCAGATCTTAGTTTGTATTGCAGCATAGACATACCCTTAGACGAAGGCAGCAGTGCACAGGCTCAAAGGCAGGAATATAGGATCCTAGGGAACATATATTGTAAAAACTCAGGTGCCAAGAGAATTTGGCCACCTATAGGACTATGCAACAAATGAGTAGGAGTTTTGAGGATTGGAATGTTGCCTAAAAATGGGACTTAGGCACCAAAGTCTGGTGTTAGGCACCTAAGTACCTTTGTAAATCGCACCCACTGTTATTAGGAAATGCTGCCAAATCTACGTCTATGAAAAGAACTTTCAACCATATAAATGACATTTGCCAAAGAAACCCCTTTCTACCCCAAAAACCCCAAGCAGCCAAAAATAAAAAAACCTAAAACAAATAACCTAACATAATTAATTAAATCTAAAAAGATTTTTTTAAAAAGTCCTTTAACCTATACAGATTTTTTATCACAAAAAGGGAAAACTACCAAAGCCCCAATAAAGTCCACTAATGAGTTTGCTGTTGCTATTGATTTTATATGCAAGATATTCAGATATCTGTCTGGCAGTAAAAATCCCTTCAACACATATCTAGGACTACAGTTCTGTTTACATTATAGGCTCAACAGAAGCAACATTATAATTAAGATTCAAAAGCTCCATTGTGTTTAACACCTCATTTTTAGCAATACAGACACATGTTTTTTTAAAAAACATGTAAAGTTAGAGTTGTATATAGTGTAGTTGTAGCCATGTTGGTCCCAGGATGTTAGAGAGAAGGTGGGTGGAGTAATACCTTTTCCAGACCTGAAGAAGAGCTCTGTGTCGCTCGAAAACTTGTCTCTCTCACCAACAGAAGTTGGTCCAATAAAAGATATTACCTCATCCACCTTGTATCTCTAATGTCAGGTTTGGCAGAATTTGATTTCTATTTTTTTATATAATATCATTAAATAGTGCTGATTTTTACTTTTAAGCAATTTTTATTTTTATCAATTTAAATTTTCACAGTTGTGGAAAATTATGGGAGGCGGTCACACAATAGTGGGGTCAGCAATAACATTTTAATGACAGACTTTGAGATTCAAAAAGTTAAAGCTTTATATCCATTAAAACACAAAATGTCAACATCATATGCTAAAATATGCCAAATAAATATCCTTAAATCAAACTCCAATGAGTTCTGAAGCAACATTTTTTTTTTATTTTGCCTATCTGCAAATCTGTATTATTACTGAAGGAAATATTTTTCTTGGGTTTGTGTGTGTCCAGTGAAATTGATGTTTATGGACATTTGTTGATAAAACTCAAATCCTTTGAAGCCTAAGTATAGTATTTGCTTTTTTGAATTTACTGGGACCTCTCCAGGTCTTCAAAAATTAAAGTCAGTTACCTGAAGTAGCCATTCAAATTATCTAGGTTTCAGAGGGGTAGCCGTGTTAGTCTGTATCAGCAAAAACAATGAGGAGTCCTTGTGGCACCTTAGAGACTAACACATTTATTTGGGCATAAGTTTTCATGGGCTAAAACCCACTTCATCAGATGCATGGAGTGGAAAATACAGAGGCAGGTATAAATACACAGCACATGAAAAGATGGGAATTGGTAAGGCAGCTCCCTCTTTTCATGTCTGTGTATTTATACCTGCCTCTGTATTTTCCACTCCATGCATCAAATTATCTAGTTATTCTCTTAACTGAATGTTTTTACAGGATCTTCATTAGTTTCTAACTTCCTAAATGTAATATCTTTGGTGCAGATCATTTGTTCCTAGGGAGAGACCCATCAGAGTTGAACATAAGTCTGATATATTACTAAAAGCCCTCTTGCATTCACTCTTTTTGGGAGTAGTGGAGAGGGGAAAGGACACTTTTCCCTTATCCTTTCTCTTTAAGGCTGAGCAGATACTGCAAAGGATTTTATCTGGGGTAACAGGACCAGTGGTGACCTCTTTGACACAAGTTGCAAAAAGGCAAAAACAGTATTCTAGTCTCAGACACAGAAAAAGAAAACTGTCAGCCACACCTAAGTCCCTTTTTGGAACCAAGCCTAAGACAATAATAAATAACAAACTTTTGCATTCAATATTCCCTCTGTAGACCTAGGCTTGCTCACTGACTTTAATGGGATCAGGTGTTGGAGTTAGGTGAACAGGATTTAGTTCACAATATTTAATTCTAAATGTTAAGGTGTTTTAGGATTGTTCAATGATAGCCAGTGCAATGATGATTGTGTCTCATTTCCATGTATTTCCCCATCTGTCTGCCTCTGTCTCTTGTCTCATATTTAGGTTGTAAACTCTTTGGGGCAGGGACTGGCTTTTTGTTCCATGCTTGTACAGCGCCTAGCGTGATGGGGTCCTGGTCCATACCATAGGCTCCTAGGCACTATGAGAATACAAATAAATGATAAAAAAAATTAATAAGGATCCTGCAAAGTGCTCTGATACTGCAATGTAATTCAGTGCACGCTTAAATTGAAGTAGGTAAACTGATCTCATTGGGACTACTCGTGTGCTTTAGGTTAATCTCATACTTAAATGTTTTGCTGGAGCAGAGGGCTTCACATCTTGTAGGAACCAGTGCTAGGAAAACTAGAAATTCATCACGTAAAAGGCAGAGAATAGATCACATGCCATAAAAAACACAAGACAAAATATAGCTTTGTTTATGTGGGGGTGGGGGCAAGGGCAGGTAGTCAGAACCTGTGATAAACAAACCAATTACCTGCATTCTTAAAGGGTTTTAGGAAGTAACTAACACAATCTATTTAAAAGTGCACAATAACATTGAACAAGTTCTGACCCTGAATCTATTTAAATTATTTTACATTTTTAAAATTACTTACTATATTTTAATCTTTTTTTTTTCAGGTCGTCCATGGATGAGAAATATAAATTGGACAAAACTGAAGGAGAACTGCATATGTTCTGTGTATCCTGTTAAAAGAGGACCTGGTTTTATTATTTTATTTTTGATCTTTGGACTTTTTTTTCTTTCAGGTTAGCTTCCTTACTGCTTATTTCATCATAATTGGTGGAAGTCAATTTAAAAACCGATAAAGATGTTTCTGAATGTTACAATGTAGTTTCTTGTAATCTCCTCCACATACATAGCATAGCACTTTAGTGCACTGTGAACATGTAAAACTTCAGAAAAGTCCTATCAAGTGAAAAATACATAAGGAAAATAAGTGACACCAAATTAGGCAGCTAGACAGCACCATTGATGATAACTCCAGCTGCAGAAACTAAATGGCTGAATATGGTCAAACACACTGATTAGTGACCAGCTCCCAATAAAGCAAAACAATTACACAAAGTAATGTTAGGATGGAGTCAGACTCTGGCAAGGAAACAACGTGACTGAATCTGCAGCAAAGAAGAGAATCTCTAGGCCTTGTGTGACAGCAGACACAGATGGTAAATAATAATGTGTCTCTACACTATCAACTGCAATCCATGGGATGCAGCCTGTGGGAAGGGCAATGACCTACCAGGTACATAACCTCACAGAATGCTCAGGTGAATGGGTGAGCCCAGATACTGCAACATCCCTTTAAGGGGTGACACATAGTCTTTCTTTCAACTACACCCACCTCCGTGTGGGTGAAACCAGAACTTTGCTCACTCCCTGTCTCTCCCCAACTCTCTTGGCACCATTCAGTCCTGGGTAGTAGATAGAAAAGTGCAAGGACTATGGCCTGAACATGGGGATATTAATCCTTCTAGGCCCTTTACCAAGCCATGCAAGAGAGAAGTTTCTTAGCCCTCTTTTCCCTCTGTGTATGACAGCAAGGCAGAGTCTAGCACTAAATGTGGCTCCATTCTAATGACCTTAATATTACAGAAATACAGTGTGATTAACTTGTGAACATGCAAAAGTACTAAAATGTAGATAATATATCTGCTGATTATATTTTTAAGCTCGGGCTGCACCAGCTGAGATCAGAGATTACTCTGGTAAGTAATCTGAAAAATTCCATTTGGGCTACATGTGTCTTAGCCATACCTTATAACAGATTCATTTAGTTTCGAGAATAAAATCTGAACTAGGGTGAATTTCACCCACAGAGAACAGTGTTGCTATAAACATGATAATTACTGGTAAATGAAATTGTAATCTGGGAAGAATATTATGGTTTGTGGGACAAATGTCAGAAGCTGAAAGGTCAGAACAAAGATAGTAAATAATACATTTCATTTTAGAGTCCAGGTACTTTAAATACACTGTTGTTGTTTTTTTCCCCACACCACAGTTACTTTATAGTTTTATTCTGAAATATACTCACCTATAAAAAAAGTATCAAAAAGTGTAATTTTTGGAGTAAATATATTGTAAATGGAACATAATTGATGTATCTGCATTCTAACAAACCAAATCATCCTCCAGTCTAATCAACAGCATATGCATAGCCGGAGACTTTCAAAGACACAAAAGGGAGTTCAATACCCAACTTTCATTGACTTTCAGTGGGAATTGGGAGCCTAAACCCTTTAGTGCTTTTGAAAATCTCCGCCAAAATGAACAAGATAGTTAATCGGAGAACTAGTGGTGGGAGGCAGAGATCTGAGACCAAAAGCACAGTTATGCTCCTGCACCGAAGATAAGAGGACATTCCTAACATGCACACACCCAGCATAGCATTGTTCTCCTCCTGTGTTTTCACCAAGGTGGCAGGGATTAAAAGGAAGACGGGGGATGGGGGAAGAACATAATGACCAATAAATGGTACAAATTCTTTTGTCCAGTCACAAGAGGTAAGTGAAGAGGATTCACACATTCAGTGCTTCTTATTCTCTGAAAATAGAAAGCCTTATCCAGCCCTATCCACATTTCTAAAATGGGAGGAGGTGTGATGAGAACCACTGATTAGAAATAGACAGGAAAAAAAGAAATGTCTATCCACTAAAAAATGGAGGGTTGGTGAGAGGTGGGAAGAAGGGGAAAGGCTGGCACTGCAGGGAAATAAGATGTTACCCCACTGCATGACTCCAGTTCATGGAAGTGGCAGTTGCAAGTGTTTCCTCACCTGACATATCTTCAGTATGGAGGCCTGCAGAGATTCCGATGATGGATCCTATGCAACATGCAGCTACCATGTAATGCAGCATCACCCTGAGCTGTGCAGCTGCTTGGGAGAGAGAAAGTCCGTCCTCTACCAGAGCAAAGACAATGGCAGGCTCTGGAATGGGTTGGATTGTACAGCACTTAGCACAATGGGGTCCTGGTCTGTGACTAGGGCTCCTAGGTACTGTAGAAACACAAACAAATAATAATAAGGGAAATACTAATTATCAGAGACAGATCATCTGCCTGAGGAGAAGCAGAGGCAGGAGTGTGACCCACAGAGATCTCGTGTCTTTTGACTGGCAGCTATATATGCAGAACCACATGGTCTGTTCCTCTGGCCATAGCTGAGGGAGGGAGAAGAGAGAGATGTCCTCTATGGGGACAGGAAGGCTCTGGAGAGGGGAAAGAGTTTTCTCAAGGAGAGAGATTTCGTATTTCATGATGAGAGCCCCCTGTTAGCTGTCTCTCCCTCTCTTTTAACTTGGCTTTGCCACATCCCTGATCCTTTGTGGTTTTAATATCCTAGCAAAGGTATGTCTTCTTAAAGTGACCAAAAAACGGGGCAGAGGGAAAGTTGGCTTTTCTGCCCTTTTTAGCTTCTATATAATGGTTGAAGTAGGCCTGCATTTTCATGTATTTCTTCTTATACTTGCATTTTTACATGACAAATTCCAGCCCTGTCTAAACTAAAAGATTCTATGGTAACTGAGGAAGTATTGTAATTATGACATCAAAAGAGCCAAGACTGTGAAAGTCAAGCAGTTGAGAAAGAAAGGGATTTTTATTCAGACAATTTATAATACATTGGTGATTGTTTATTATTGTTGCTACTTAACTTCAATGACTAACATTTTGGAGGAAAAAAACCTCCTTGTTAAAGAGCAAATACCCTAATTCCCTTGATTACAACATGTGTAGTTAACCACATGCATCTTCTAAAACCCTCATCAAATCTTTCAGAAAACTAGAGAGATCAGAGTTGATATTCCTGTTAATCTGATATTCCTAAAATAAAAAGCAAGCAGGAATTCTAGGAAACTAGGCTTGTTCTCTTTTTAGTTTTTTCATGATGGATAAAGTAAGAGTGAAATGGCTTGTTTTCTTCTTGTTCCTTCTTCTGCTTATACTTTTACATTAAAATATCTTCCAGCTACGGCAGGACATTCTTTGTTGTATGCAGAACTGGTGAAATAACTACATCACAAAAGCTAAGAAAGCAAACACTGAGTTGTTGAAGGGGAAAGATTTTTTTTATTTTGAATGTCCAAAAATTGTTTGTTTTTTTTAAACATCTTCTAGAAACTGGGGAGGGAAATCAAGGTTGATATTCCTATTAATCTGATATTTCTAAGATAAACAGCAAGCAGGAATAGAATAGAATATACTTTCAGGCCCTGTTTATACAGCATGCAATGTGTATGTGAGGAGCATCTATCTATTTTGTTTTCTGAAGTCCTTTCAAGTTCACCATTAAGTTTTGTCATTTCTCACCTCTGTAACTCTACTGAAAGTAATTTATGAAGTTTTACACTTCTATAGAATCCTAGTGGATTTTTATCCATTTAAAAAATGGTTGCCGTCAATTCCATCTCCCTCGTTTAGAAAAAGAACAGTTTTTTCCACCGAATACTTTTCATTAAAAAAAACAAAACAACAACAACAAAAAACAGGACCTGGCAAGTGAGTTTTAGCTATTTTGTGAGGTGGGGAAGAGCAGAAGGTGAAGAAGGGTGGGTGTATTGTGACTGCTCTCACAGAAGAAGTGGGTCCCATGGAGGGAGGGGAGCATCTGCAGGGGAAGTGAGCAAGGAGGAGGGGTACAGAAGGGTCTCCAACTCATAGAACAGGAAGGGACCTCAGAAGGTCATCTAGTCCAACCCCCTGCTCGAAGCAGGACCATCCCCAGATCCCTAAATGGCCCCCTCAAGGATTGCACTCACAACCTAGGGTTTAGGAGGTCAATGCTCAAACCACTGAGCTATCCCTCCCTTACTGCCTGAAGGGTGGCATGTGGAGGCAGTTGGGAAGCCAGAATGAAGCCTAAGCAGGCACTTTGGCCTCTTGGAACCAACCGATGAACAAGTTAATGGCCAACGTTGTGGCCTGTGCTGTGGATTGGGTACACCAGAAGCCCCAGCCTCCAAGGATTTGGAGATGGAGACCTCAGCCACAGGCCAACCCAGCAGCAGGAGAAGAAGGAACAGCAATCACCACCAATGAGCTCTGGCCCCTTCTCCAAAGAACAAGACCAGATGCTGTTGCTGCTGTGTTTTCTGTGAGTGTGGATAACTGAGGAACTGAGAAGCACAAGGAGGAGAAAAGGGCCTTTTGAGATCAACATGTGGTCCTGGAGGAGAGGGAGGTTACCCAACAGGAGAAGGGACTAACTTCTCATGAGCAGGCCTTCTTCTGCTGGGTGAAGGGAGTTAAGGCTGCCTCTTCCCCTCCTGAACTTGTTCTGTTTAAAATAATAATAAAAATATAACTTGGCTTCTCAGGGTAGTATGCAAGGGGAGAGATTTGTCCAAAGCCATGTCTCCCTATCCGTGTTTTGTCCCTTGTTAGTTGGTGAGTCTGAGAACACGGCATTTACAGGAGCTCTCAAACAACACAACATGACTTTCCCCAGCCCTCGCCTCCTTGCTTGCTGTTGGGATGCCTTCTCCAAGCCCATGTGTGTTGCTCACCCTGTCTTTGGTAACTATATGCTCCACCTCATTGGCCATGGAACATGTGCCTTCCTACATTTCTGTTTTCTGAGGGGCACACAGCACCAAATGCAGCAAAGTCCCAGAATGAAGACCGTATGCATTGAACATGCATTACTAAGGCAGAACTGTAGCCAAAGCAGCATGACTGAGGTAGGCCTGGTCCTCCATTCTGCTTTATGGTCCTGACTTAATCCAGACACAATCCAGGCTTGTATTACAACAGTTTACTACTGCTGGCATGGCAGCAGCCCTTGAAAGGGGAAACCCTCCTCCAGGTATGTCATAAATTCTGTGCATCTGTGGTGTCCATCCTTATAAATGCTAGATATTGATTTTTAATTTTGATTGTAAAACCATATTCTCTGTATAAAGTTGCACTCTACTGTGCTATAAATGATCAGTTGTAATATCACTCAACCATCAAAGTGACAGGAGAATCCATCATCATCAACTCTAATACATTAGTGAAAAGCTACGCACTTCATGTACGTTTTGACCACCTTCTTGTCCATTTTATCCCCCCCAGATTCTGTTCCAAATCCTACAAATGTAGATCCCAATGCTACTGGTAAGTGAAACATTAATCTGAGAAAAATAGCATGGTTTGTGCTACAAATATTAGAACCTGAAGGGTCTGAAAGGCGATATAATTAATACATATCCTATTAGAATCCATGCATACACTGTAGTCATACAGCATAACAAGTACTGCAACGTTTGGCAATACAAAAAGTCTTTATTTTTCATACTGGTCTTATTTCTCATGGTTCATCCCCTCCCGTGACAGCTAGAATTGAATTTCCCATTTCAAAATCAGAAACTTCCATTCTGGAATGGAAACAGAAACACCCAATATGACATTTAAAAATTCTGATAGTGGGAGAGTTTGGAGAAGGGGAAAAGGAGAATATTGAGAACAGGAGAGGAGAGATAGTGTCTCTGGAAGGGACAGGGAAAAGATGGACTGATATTTGGGGAATGATGAAAAGGGGCGGAGGGAAGAAGAAGAAGGAAAAGGAGATGTTATTGCAGTGCAGGACTCCGACTGATGGAGGTAGCAGGTGCAATTGTTTCCTTACTTGGCATCGTTTCCATATGGAGGTCTGTAGATGTTCTGATGATGGATTATATGCAACATGCAGCTAATAAATTACTTAGTAACACTCTGAGCACCATGACTAAGTAGGGGATATTGCACAAATACAGTGTGATTAACTTGTGAACATGCAAAATTACTAAAATGTACATAATATATCTGCTGATTATATTTTTAAGCTCGGGCTGCACCAGTTGAGATCAGAGATTACTCTGGTAAATAATCTGAGAATTCCCATTGGGCTACATGTGTCTTAGCCGCACTTCATAACAGATTCATTTAGTTTGGAGAATAAAATCTGCACTATGCTGAATTTCACCCACAGAAAACACTGTTACAATAAACATGATAATTACTGGTAAATGAAATTGTAATCTGTGAAGAATATCATGGTTTGTGGGACAAATGTCAGAAGCTGGAAGTTCAGAACAAAGAGAGTAAATAATATATTTCATTTTAGAATTCAGGTACTTTAAACACGTACCTGACTCAGTGAAGTGAGAGCCTCTCTTCTGGAAACAGGATTTTAAGACTATAAGAAGTGATTTCCCAAATTCAAGCCTGTCTGGAAACACAGATTAAACAGCTGACTAATCACTTGTCTTCCATTGATCAAAAAGTTTCCCAGGAAAAAGAAAAAAAGCTCCAAACTATACACAGCATGCAGTTTGCCAGCAGAGATGAATTGGAACAATGGAAAGATCTCCTAGAGAAGAAACTTTCAACTTTACAGCCTACTCTGGAAATCAGTCATTTGGAAAAGAAATTAGAACAGCTAGAGAAATCAGGTAAGAGAAGACAATTTCAAAAATACATAGATAGGTAGATAGATAGATTTACATAAAATATATTTTTTTACCCCACAGTAGCAGAGAGGGGACAGATCAGGCTGGGCAGGAGATGCGATGAGCTACATCTTTCACAAATGAAAAGATACTGCCTTCAAAATCCTGCTTTTCATAAAAGCACTGGGTTATTCTCCTTCTCATCTCTATGAAAAAAAAAATCTTTTAAGAAACATCTATAATTCATTAAAATAAACTCTTTTTTATTATTTTTATTATTCTCTTCCTTATTATTAGAAAAGAAAACGGGTGAGCAGTTGAAAGCGGAGATCAAAAACAGTCTGGGGGCAACTGAGATGCTATTGGATGAGAAGTTAGGAAGTGTCCAAACACAGTTAGAAGCCTGGCTACAAAATCCCCTCTCGGGTCTAGAAACACAGATTAAACACCTAACTAATCAGTTGTCCTCCATGGATCAAAAAGTGTCCCAGGAAATAGAAAAAAAGCTCCAAACTATACACAGCATGCAGTTTGCCAGCAGAGATGAATTGAAACAATGGCAAAATCTCCTAAGGAAGAAACTTTCAACTTCACAGCCCACTCTGGAAATCAGTCATTTGGAAAAGAAATTAGAACAGCTAGAGAAATCAGGTAAGAGAAGACAATTTCAAAAATAAATACATACATATATTTATATATAATATAGTTTTTTACCCGGAGTAGCAGAGAAGGGACATATAAGGCTGTACTTGCATCAGTCATACACAAGCCCTCTCTGATGATGAGAGGAATATCTTCCCGGACTCTTACTGGATTCAGTTTAATTAGGTGAGGAATAACAAAAGAGGCTTCTAGCCAGTTTTAAAAGTTTTTGAAGTATAAAAAGAACCTGAGTGTCCCTTCCTCCCTTTGTATATCACTCAATGGCATAAAAACTATGTTAATGCAGAGGTACGCTTGCTTAGTGGTATGTCATTCCCTTGCAGTTCTCAGTTTACCTGATTGATCGATGAAGGCATGATTGTTTACAGCTGAAAGCACCGACAAGTTTTCAAGATAAGCAATATGTATATGCTTTTTTGTTAAGGGGGTGGCTTCCATGAATATCTGGAGTTCTATAGACATGGAGGTGCCAAGGATTAGTAGATTCTGCCTAATGCACAGAATTCCTGAATGGGGTTACTTATAGGCTAAGGACCAGAGTTCTGGACCTTAGAATCCACCATAATCTTTGTCAATATCATTAAGATTTTAAAGAATAGTTCATTTATATAAATGAATTAAATATACAAAAGGAGAAGGACTACAAGTGTTAATACGTACTAACAGGTACTAACGCAAATATTCTCCTTTAAGTTGCTCTGCATATGATCATATGTGGGGAGTGCTGCCTTGTGCTGCTTTATGGTAGAACCTTCTCCAAGCAGTGACTGCTGCAGCGCACGTGCACCCTCTCCAAACGCCCCCTTAGTGTCTCTCAATGGTCAATAGCCAGGTCCACCTGCAGAGGAGGATAGAAGAAGAATCGGGAGACCTGGTTCATCTTGGGTTATGCCAACCAATGCCCTCACCGCTTATGATCCTGAATGCCACCTCGTGGAAAGTGTGGCAGCCATTGGCTTTTTGGGACCTACGAGATCCAACCACAACAGTTTTTTGATTATCCATCTTATAGATGGAAGGGCTAAGTTTCCTCTAATGTGGATCCAGCGGGTAATAAATCCTCTGATCCATCTCCTCCTGATCCTGACACTGCTGAGAAAGCAAGGTATTTGCATGTAGCCACTTTCAGCAGCTAAAGTTCCCTTGCATCACATCGAAGTTGCAGTCTCCCTCTTCTCAGATCAGAGGCTGCTTTTCAGTGTTATAAAGTCTAATCTCTGCCCAAGTCACTGGATTCTTTTTATGTGTTTTATCATAGAATCATAGAATAACAGGGTTGGAAGGGACCTCAGGAGGTCATCTAGTCCAACCCCCTGCTCAAAGCAGGACCAATCACCAACTAAATCATCCCAGCCAGGGCTTTGTCAAGCCTGACCTTAAAAACCTCTAAGGAAGGAGATTCCACCACCTCCCTAGGTAACTCATTCCAGTGCTTCACCACCCTCCTAGTGAAAAAGTTTTTCCTAATATCCAATCTAAACCTCCCCCACTGCAACTTGAGACCATTACTTCTTGTTCTGTCATCTGCTACCACTGAGAACAGTCTAGATCCATCCTCTTTGGAACACCCTTTCAGGTAGTTGAAAGCAGCTATCAAGTCCCCCCTCATTCTTCTCTTCTGCAGACTAAACAATCCCAGTTCCCTCAGTCTCTCCTCCTAAGTCATGTGATCCAGCCCCCTAATTATTTTTGCTGCCCTCCACTGGACTCTTTCCAATTTGTCCACATCCTTCTTGTACTGTGGGGCCCAAAACTGAACACAGTACTCCAGATGAGGCCTCACCAATGTCGAATAGAGGGGAATGATCACGTCCCTCGATCTGCTGGCAATGCCCCTACGTATACAGCCCAAAATGCTGTTAGCCTTCTTGGCAACAAGGGCACACTGTCAACTCCATATCCAGCTTCTTGTCCACTGTAAACCCTAGGTCCTTTTCTGCAGAACTGCTGCTTAGCCATTCGGTCCTCAGTCTGTAGCAGTGCATGGGATTCTTCTGTCCTAAGCGCAGGACTCCGCAGTTTCCCTTGTTGAACCTCATCAGGTTTCTATTGGCCCAATCCTCTAATTTGTCTAGGTCCCTCTGTATCCGATCCCTACCCTCCAGCATATCTACCACTCCTCCCAGTTTAGTGTCATCTGCAAACTTGCTGAGGGTGCAGTCAGTCCACACCATCCTCCAGATCATTAATGAAGATATTGAACAAAACTGGCCCCAGGACCGACCCTTGGGGCACTCCGCTTGATACCGGCTGCCAGCTAGACATGGAGCCGTTGATCACTACCCATTGAGCCTGACGATCTAGCCAGCTTTCTATCCACCTTATAGTCCATTCATCCAGCCCATACTTCTTTAACTTGCTGGCAAGAATACTGTGGGAGACCGTATCAAGGGAGACCTTGCTAAAGTCAAGGAATAACACATCCACTGCTTTCCCCTCATCCACAGAACCACTTATCTCGTCACAGAAGGCAATTAGGTTAGTCAGCCATGACTTTCCCTTGGTGAATCCATGCTGACTCTTCCTGATCACTTCCCTCTCCTCTAAGTGCTTCAGAATTGATTCCCTGAAGACCTGCTCCATGATTTTTCCAGGGACTGAGCTGAGGCTGACTGGCCTGTAGTTCCCCGGATCCTCTTTCTTCCCTTTTTTAAAGATGGGCACTACATTAGCCTTTTTCCAGTCATCCGTGTCCTCCCCCGATCGCCATGAGTTTTCAAAGATAATGGCCAATGGCTCTGCAATCACATCCGCCAACTCCTTTAGCACTCTCGTATGCAGCACATCCGGCCCCATGGATTTGTGCTCATCCAGCTTTTCTAAATAGTCCTGAACCACTTCTTCCTCCACGGAGGGCTGGTCACCTCCTCCCCATGCTGTGCTCCCGAGTGCAGCAGTCTGGGATCTGACCTTGTTCGACTCAGTCAGGATTGCATCCCATTGTTTAAGAATCTGTTGAATGTCATTGATAAGACTTTCAATGTTATTCCTCTAAACATCAAGTGTAGCATTGCATGCTTCAATTACCAGATTAGTTTGGTGGATCATTGTAAATAGCTTCATCCACAAGGATGACATCAGAATACATTCAAATTTGGACATGTGCTTCTGAATAAACTGAAGTTCAGTTCGAGCCTGTGCAGTGAGATTGAGAGATTCAAGCTTATTTAAAGACTAATTTGTGGAAGTCAATTTAAAAACTGACAAAGATATTTATGTCTTTCTGTATTTGTACGAGTTTTTTCATGAAGTTGATGGATTTCCACTCCATATGGCTAAATGCAGTGCCTTGCATAATGACAGGTTTCAAAGTAGCAGCCCAGATCCTCTTTCTTCCCTTTTTTAAAGATGGGCACTACATAAGCCTTTTTCTAGTCATCCGGGACCTCGCCCGATCACCATGAGTTTTCAAAGCTAATGGCCAATGGCTCTGCAATCACAACTGCCAACTCCTTTAGCACCCTCGGATGCAGCGCATCCGGCCCAATGGATTTGTGCTCATCCAGCTTTTTTAAATAGTCCCGAACCACTTCTTTCTCCACAGAGGGCTGGTCACCTCCTCCCCATACTGTGCTGCCCACAAAGTCTGGGAGCTGACCTCGTTCGTGAAGAGAGAGGCAAAGAAAGCATTGAGTACATTAGCTTTTTCCATATCCTCTGTCACTAGGTTGCCTCCCTCATTCAGTAAGGGGCCCACACTTTCCTTGACTTTCTTCTTGTTGCTAACATACCTGAAGAAACCCTTCTTGTTACTCTTACCATCTCTTGCTAGCTGCAACTCCAAGTGTGATTTGGCCTTCCTGATTTCACTCCTGCATGTCTGAGCAATATTTTTATACTCCTCCCTGGTCATTTGTCCAATCTTCCACTTCTTGTAAGCTTCTTTTTTGTGTTTAAGATCAGCAAGGATTTCACTGTTCAGCCAAGCTGGTTGCCTGCCACATTTACTATTCTTTCTACACATTGGGATGGTTTGTTCCTGCAACCTCAATAACTATTCTTTAAAATACAGCCAGCTCTCCTGGACTCCTTTCCCCTTCATGTTATACTCCCAGGGGATCCTGGCCATCAGTTTCCTGAGGGAGTCAAAGTCTGCTTTTCTGAAGTCCCGGGTCCATATTCTGCTGCTCTCCTTTCTTCCTTGTGTCAGGATCCTGAACTCGACCATCTCATGGTCACTGCCTCCCACGTTCCCACCCACTTTTGCGTCCCCTACTAATTCTTCTTGTTTTGTGAGCAGCAGGTCAAGAAGAGCTCTGCCCCTAGTTGGTTCCTCCAGCACTTGCACCAGGAAATTGTCCCCTACACTTTCAAAAAGCTTCCTGGATTGTCTGTGCACTGCTGTATTGCTCTCCCAGTAGATATGCGGGTGATTGAAGTCTCCCATGAGAACCAGGGCATGCGATCTAGCAACTTCTGTTAGTTGCTGGAAGAAAACCTCGTCCCCTCATCCATCTGGTCTGGTGGTCTATAGCAGACTCCCACCATGACATCACCCTTGTTGCTCACACTTCTAAACTTAATCCAGAGACTCTCAGGTTTTTCTGCAGCTTCATACCAGAGCTCTGAGCAGTCATACTGCTCTCATACATGCAATCAACTCCCCCACCTTTTCTGCCCTGCCTGTCCTTCCTGAACAGTTTATAACCATCCATGACAGCACTCCAGTCATGTGAGTTATCCCACCAAGTCTCTGATATCATAGGCGTGCGCACGGGGTGTGCCAGGTGTGCCTGTGCACACTCTAATGCAGGGCAGTCAGAGCTGTGGGGGGCGGGGCTGCGTGCTCCCGCGGGGCTGTGTGTATGGCTCCGCGCTGAGCCAGACGCTGCTAGGAGCCTGAGGGGGGTTGGACAAGGGGCGGGGGCAGTCGGGAGACAGGGAGCAGGGTGGGGTGCTCTCACCTTGGGGGTAGCTCCTCCATCCCCAGCGTCCCTGCGTGCAGGGAGAGTCTCGGCAGAAACAACGCTGCCCGCTGCCTCCCTCCCAGCGCTGACCCGGTTCCCAGCCCATTGGCCAGGAACCCCGGCCAATGGGAGCTGTGGGGGGGGGGGTGCTAGAGCTCCCTGACCGCACCTCCCCAGCAGGGATGGGGAGGGAGCTGCTCCAGCTCCTCTTGCTCAGCCTGCCCCGCATCCCGGGGCTCAGCCACCTGGGACCAGTGCAGGGGCCGGGTCATTCTTGGCCAGCATGGTGGGGAGGGTTTGTCTGAGCGCCAGGCAAGGAGGTTATGAGGGGGGCAGGCCGCCTCTGATTCCCCCACCAACCCCAGCTGTGACGCTGGCTCAGCCCAGGCAAGGCAATTAGCCCCCACCTAGCAGGCCGGTGAGTGTGGCTGGGGGCCAGGCAGGTGGGGGCGCTGGGTCTCTGGGGATGGTTCTGGGCAGTGGGGATCTATGTGAGGTACTCCTGGGCCCCAGGGGGAATGAAAACAGCCCAGGTCCCCCTCCTGCAGCGTTCTTTGCTTCCCTGCCGAAAGCGAAGGAGAAACAGGGGTGTGTGATTGGGAATGTTCATGGCACAGTTTGGGGGCATTACCCCCCAAATAGAGGTGGGGGGTGGAGGGCCACATGGGATGCAAGGTCACGCCACTGCCCCCCCTTTCTGTGAATACAGAGTTGCTGCAGCCCTGCTGAAAAAAGAAGGTGCTGCTCAGGTTCCTGGACTTTGCAGCTGGACACGACCTTCTGGGTCCTAGGGCTGGTTGAGCTCCCTTCTGTGTTCTAGGAGCCATCCTTCATTTTGTACAACAGTGAGTTGTGGGGCGGGGCAGAGCAGGGGAAAAGAGGCAGGGGGGAAAGATGGGGGTGGGATGGGGAGGAGATGGAGTGGTGGGGAAGGGGCATGGGATGGGAAAGAGAAGAGAATGGGGGAAGTGGGGGCAGGGGGGAAGGAAGGTGGTGGGATGGAGAGGAGATGGAGCTGTGGGAAAGAGGCATGGGATGGGGAAGAGATGAGGATAGGGGAAGCGGGGGCATGGGGAAAGAGGCAGTTTGGGAAGGAAGAGGATGGGATGCGGAAGAGATGGAACGGTGGGGAAGGGGCATGGGATGGGGAAGAGAAGGGGATAGGGGAAGTGGGGGCCCAGTGTGCAGATCCCCTTGGCAGCAGCTGAGGCTCCCCTGTTCAGCAGGCCCTTCAAACCCTCACTCTGACAAGCCCCACCTTTCCTGCATCTGTACCACCCTGATGAACCCCCCCAGACACCCTCCCCACTGAGCCCCAACCACCTCCACCCAGACCCCCACCCAAATGAACCCCACCTCCCCTGCACCCAGACCCCCCCACTGAGTTCCAACCACTTTCACTTGGTCCCCCCACAGACTCCCATTACCCCTACACCTGGAATCTCCCTGTACATCCAGATCCCCCACTGAGTTGCCTGCACCCAGACTGCCCCAAACAGAACCCTCTTACCCCCGCCCAGCCAATCACCACCTCCCCAGCACTACACATGACCTTTGTTGACTTACATTAGTCATAGCGCTCTTCCACCACTGTGCTCCAGCTTGGTTGGTGCTCTCTGCACTCGCCCTGGAAGTGCCATCACGCCATTGGTCAAGGGGATGTCCAGGGGGTGGGATTTGGTGGGGACTCTGTTCTGAGCTGCGGCGTGGTGAGGGGGCTGGGCCGGGCGGGTTGGATATAGGCCAGAGGGTCTCGGGGGCAGTCAGGGGATGGGGAGCGGTTGGATAGGCATGGGAGTCCTGGGGGTCTGTCTGGGAGCAGGGGTGTGGTTAAGGGTCGGGGCAGTCAGGGGACAGGTAGGGGGTAGGGTCCTAGGAAGGCAGTTACAGTGGGGGGGAGGTCTCAGGAAGGGGCAGTCAGGGGACAAGGAGCAGGGGGGGTTGGGAGTTCTGAGGGGGGCAGTCGGGGGCGGGAAGTAGGAGGGAGTGGATGGGGGCGGGTCTAGGGAAGGGCGGGGGCAGGGCTAGGGTGGGGCTCCCTGGGTGCACACCCTAATGAAATGTGCTGCGCACACCTATGTCTGATATTTCAATTGCGTCATAGTTCGTTGACTGTGCCAGGACTTCCAGTTCTCCCTGCTTGTTTCCCAGGCTTCTTGCATATGTGTATAGGCACTTAAGATAACTCACAGATCGTTCCGTTTTCTCAGTATCAGAGAGGAATCCCCACCCTGCTGCACTCTCCTGCTCGTGCTTCCTCCCGGTATCCCATTTCCCCACTTACCTCAGGGCTTTGGTCTCCTTTCCCCAGTGAACCTAGTTTAAAGCCCTCCTCACTAGGTTAGCCAGCCTGCTTGGAAAGATGCTCTTCCCTCTCTTCGTTAGGTGGAGCCTGTCTCTGCCTAGCACTCCTCCTTCCTGGAACGCCATCTCATGGTCAAAGAATCCAAAGCCTTCTCTCCGACACCACCTGCGTAGCTATTCATTGACCTCCACGATTCAACAGTCTCTACCCCGGCCTTTTCCTTGCACAGAGAGGATGGACGAGAACACCACTTGCGCCTCAAACTCCTTTATCTTTCTTCCCAGAGCCACATAGTCTGCAGTGATCCACTCAAGGTCATTCTTGGCAGTATCATTGGTGCCCACGTGGAGAAGCAGGAAGGGGTAGCGATCCGAGGGCTTGATGAGTTTTGGCAGTCTCTGTCACATTGTGAATCCTAGCTCCTGGCAAGCAACAGACCTCTCGGTTTTCCCAGTGGTGGTGGCAGATAGTTGACTCAGTCCCCCTGAGGAGGGAGTCCCCGACCACCACCATCCTCCTCCTTATCTTGGGAGTGGTGGTCATGGAACCTCCATCCCTAGGACAGTGCATCTTATGCTGTCCAATCGGTGGAGTGTCCTTCTGCTCCCTTCCCTCAGATGTATCATCTAGTCCACTCTCCACATTAGTACCTGTGGAGAGAACATGAAAATGGTTGATCACCTGTATCTCCATTGCTGGTACATGGACACTCCTCTTTCTTCTTCTGGAGGTCACATGCTGCCAAATTTCTTCACCGTCCCTCTGTCCCCGCTGTGCAGCCAGCTCTGATTCTTCAGAATGTTGTGCCCGTAGAAGCATATCCTGACACCTGTCCAGGAAATCTTCATTTTCTCTTATGTAATGCAGGGTCGATACTTGTTTCTCCAGACCGCGAACCTTCTCTTCCAATATGGAGACCAGCTTGCACTTTGTATAGACAAAGTCGCTTCTGTCCTGTGGAAGAAAGACAAACATGGCACAACCTGTGCAAGTTACAACAGCTTAATGCTCACCTTCCATATTACCTTCCTTCTAAGAGCTTCCTCAGATGTTGCAGTATCTACTCAGACAAACCCGAAAGATGAAAGCCTCAGTGGGTGCTCCCCAGGCAAACTCCCAGGCAAACTCCCTCTGTTAGCCTCCGCTGTTCGCCTGAGTAGGGGAGAGAGGCCATCTCCGGCTGGAGGAGGAGCAATGATAGGCATTGGACTTGGGTGGAGATGGCAAATACTAGCAGATCCCCCAAGAGAAGCAGAGGCAGGAGTGGGTGTGCCCAGCAGAGACCCCTCTCTTTGATAGGGAGCATGTATTTTCTGTCATGCAGCACCACAGCGTCCATGCCTCAGCCCATAGTGTGTGATGATGTGGAGAGGGATGACCTCTAGGGAGACAGAGGGGCCTTGGAGGAAGAAGGGGGTGTACTTAAGGATAGAAAGAAGGGTTTTTATTTTATTTTATTTTATTGTTCCTGTCCTCAGGCTGCTGAGTGCTGTCTCTCCACCTGTTCCCAATCTGACCTTGTCACACTTGGCATATGTTGTAGTTTTTGGATCATTAACACAAAGTCCGTTTTTTAAGGTGAGCTGCAAAGGGACGAAGTAGGGCTCATTCCCTTTTTAGCTTTTTCATGATGAAGAAAGTAGGTTTGAAATGGCTTGCTTTTTTCTTTTCCTTTCTTCTGCTTATTTTTTATATTAAAACTCTGTCCTGTCTGGGCTGGAAGACTAAATTGTGTGTTGAACCAGTGAAATAGCTACATCACAAAAGATAGGAAAGTACACACTGAGGGTGGGTGCATCTTGGCTGCTCTGTCAGATGAAGTGGGTCCCATGGAGGGAGGGGAGCATCTGCAGAGAGCAGCAGAGGAAGTGAGAAAGGAGGTGGGAGGATGGGGGCACAGAGGGTTCTCCCACTGCCTGTAAGGAAGGGGAAAGACACACTCAGGAGTAGGTTTGACATGTGGTGGCAACTGGGGAGTCAGGATGAAGTCTAAGCAGATACTTTGGCCTTTGAACCAACTCATGCACATGTTAATGGCCAAGAATACAGCCTGCTTTGCAGTTGTGAGTTGTGGTACACCAGCCACCCCAGCTCTCAAGGTTTTGGAGATGAGGACCACAGCCTCAGGATAACCCAGCAGCAGGAGAAGAAGGAACAGCAAAGTAGAAATTGCCACCAATGAGCCCTGGCCCCTTCTCCAAAGAAGACCAGGTGCTGTTGGTGCTGAGTTTTCTGTGTGTGTGGACAGCTGAGGAGCTGAGAAGCACAAGGAGGAGAGAAGGGCCTTTTGAGATCAACATGTGGTCCTGGAGGAGAGGGAGCGGGAAGTTACCCAGCAGGAGAAGAACCTAACTTCTCATGAGCAGGCCTTCTTCTGCTGGAAGAAGGGAGTTAAGGCTTCCTGTCCCCCCACCCCACGAACCTCTTCTGTTTAAATTAATAATAAAACTATATGTTAAGATGGTGTCTTGGGTAAGTTTGCAGGAGGAGGGATTTGTTCAGCCCTATGTTTCTCTACCCATGCTTTGTCTGTGATTTTTTTGGGGGGGGAGTCTGAGAGCACTTCATTTATGGGAGTTTTCAAACAAAAAACAACTTTACTTTCCCCAACCCTCTCCCCTTTGGGCTGCTGTTGGGGTCTTTCTCCAAGCCCACACTGTGTTACTGGCCATATCTGTGGCTACTCCCTCCTCCACTTCATTGGACATGGTCCTTCCTCCATTTCTGTTTCTGAGGGGCACACAGCACCAAATGTAAGCAAAGTCCCCAACGGAGTAAAGACCTATGTGTGGAACAGGCATTTCTAAGGCAGAGCTGTAGCCAATGCAGAGGTAGGCCTGAACCCCACTTCTGCTTTTTGGTCATGACTTAGGCCACACACAGTCCAGGCTTGTATTACAACCGTGTGCTACTACTTCATGGCAGCAGCCCCAAAAAGGAGAGAATCGTCCTCTAAATATGTTGTCAATTCTCTGCATCTGTGGTGTCCATCCCTGTAAATGTTAGATATTAATGTGAAATTTCTCTTGTAAACCTGTATTTATGTATAAAATTGTAATCTACAGGGATAGAAATCATCAGTTGTAATATCACTCCCCATCAAAGCAACGGGAGAATCGATAATCATCATCAACTGTAATAGAGTAGTGATAAACTATTCACTTCATCTACATTTTGCCCACCTTTGTATCCTTTGTTTTCTAGATGCTGTTCGAAATCGTAGAAATACAAATTCCAATGCTCCTGGTAAGTGAGACTTCAATCTGTGAAAAATACCATGGTTTGTGAAACACATATCGCAATTTGGAGGGTCTGGATGGAGATATAATACATTTCCAATTAGAATCCATGTAAATTAATATAGTGTAGTCACACTGCAAAACAACCACTGAAATATTTGGCAAAACTAAAAGTTTTTCTCTTTCATACTGGTCTAGTTTCTCATTTTTCATCCCCTCTCCTCACAGCTAGAATTGAATTTTCCATTTCAAAATCTGCAATTACCACTTTTTCATGAAAGCAGAAACACAGAATAAGGGATTTTAAAATTCTGATCCTGGGAGAGTTTAGATTGGGGGAGAGGTGGAGTACTGAGGAGAGGAAAGGGGAGATAGTGTCTCTGGAAGGGACAGGGAGAAGATGGACAAGTATTTGTAGGATGATGAGAAGGGGAAGGAGAGAAGAAGGAGGAGGCAAAGGAGATGTTACTGCATTGCATTATTCTGATTCAAGGAAGTGGCAGGTGCAATTGTTTTCTAACCGGGCACCTTTTCCATTTGGAGGTCTACACAGGTTCTGATGATGGATTATATGCAACATGCAGTTACCACATGATATAGTAACACCCTGAGAACCATAGAATCATAGCATATCAGGGTTTCAAGGGACCTCAGGAGGTCATCTTGTCCAACCCCTTGCTCAAAGCAGGACCAACCCCCAACTAAATCATCCCAGCCAGGGATTTGTCAAGCCTGACCTTAAAAACCTTTAAGGAAGTAGATTCCACCACCTCCCCAGGTGCTTCATCACCTACTCCTGTTGTGTATTTGGTTGTCGTGGTAATAGAATCTTGTTGTTGCTATGGCAACTGAGTTAGATTATTAGGGGACAGCCCAGCCAGTTTTGGCTGGTTCTGGTTTAGTTTAGTGTGTGGCAATAAGTGGCTGGTTACAAGGTTCATAGCTCTCTGTGTCTCCAGTGATTTCTTCCTAAAACTGCTACATCCAAGGATATAACAACATGGCGACGTGGTGGGATGTCTGTGCTGCCCCAGCAACAGAAGGAAGTAGAAGTCAAGGTCCAAAAAACCCTTTTTGCTGCTAGAAGGGCGTGAGAACTGGCTTGTTTGCACTGACTGTGGAAACTGAAACTTAAACCATGGCGAAACTTAAACCATGGCTAAACTTACAGGGCTACTGGAACCTTTTGAGGAGACTATAGTGCAATGGCACATATATACTGAGTGTTTTGAGCTTTTTGTTATTACAAATGACATTACAGAAGAAAAGAAGGTGCCAATATTCTTAAGTGTTGTAGTGGCTAAGACCTACTCCCTGCTATGCAGTTTACTACACCGTGCTAAGCCAGAGACCAAATCTTACAGTGACTTTGTGGAAATTCTGTGGTCCCATTTTTCTCCAAAACCATTGGTAATTGCTGAAAGATATAGGTTCAACAAAAGAGCCCAGAAAGTAGACGAAACAGTTGTACAATTTGTAGCAACTTTGAGAATGCTTGCAGAACACTGTGAATTTAAGGAGATACTAAATGACGCCCTACGTGCAGGTTAGTGTGTGGCCTGCACAGTGAAGCTATACGGAAGCGCCTATTGATAGAGGTTCAGCTTACCTTACAGAAGGCTGCTGACATTGCGGTCTCTATGGAACTGGCAACAAAGGAGGCGCAATCCATCGGTGCATCCCCTAGGGTGCATAAGGTGTCACAAGAACCTACCCACAAAACTCTGGGGAGTCAGGAATGTTACCACTGTGGTAAGCCAGGTCACCATGCATCAGAATGCTGGTGTAAGGACCTGGTGTGTCGACACTGTGGCAAAAAGGGACACATCAAGTGTGCCTGTAAACAAAAGAAAAAGAGGCCTGTGGTCTTGCCGACCAAAAAGGGAAATCTGCATACCCTAGAGCAGACCCAGGATGACCAAGGAGACATTTCATCACAAGAAGAGCCACTCCACGTTTTGTCTTTGGCAGTGGGCTCACATAAATACTGGGTAACCCCGTTGTTGGACAGCGAACATATATGCATGGAACTGGACCCTGGTGCAGCCGTCTTGCTGGTTTCTGAGGCTGTATATAAAGAAAAACTTCAGCATCTTCCTCTGAAAGCAACAAAAAGAGTTCTGAAGACATATATGGGAGATGCTGTGCCCATATTGGGCACTACTGATGTTAAGGTGGAGCTCAATGGACAGGCTGCTAAATTGCCACTGTTTGTGGTGAGAGGTAATTATCCAGCCTTAATGGGTAGTTCATGGCTTAGGAAGATCCAGCTGAACTGGGCAGAAGTGCACTGAATGACTAAAGAAGAAACCAGTCTGCCTGCTATACTAAGGAAACATGCTGCTGTTTTTGGAGACGATCTGGGAAGTATGAAGGGAATCACTGTGACATTGAACATTAAACCTGACAGTCAACCAAATATCTAAAAGCCAGAACTGTGCCATATGCCATCAGGCCAAAGGTTGAAGCGGACCTGGAGTGCCTGGTCACAAAAGGAGTCCTAATACCAGTTACCCATAGCCCATGGGCAACTCCTATTGTTCAAATAGTGAAGAAAGATGGCTCCCTCTGGATTTGCGGTGATTTTAAAGTCACTGTCAACCCACTGTTGTGTGCAGAGCAATACCCACTTCCCCGCGTCGATGACCTCTTTGCAGGCCTGGTTGGGGGACAAAAGTTCAGTAAGATTGATCTGAGTCAAGCGTATTTACAGAGGCACATCGATGAAAAGTCCCAAGACTATTGTGACGCATAAGGGGCTTTATCGATACTGTCACCTACCCTTCGGAATAACGTCTGCTCCCGCCCTCTTCCAGAGGGCTATGGACCAGATCTTGTTGGCTTGCCAGGAGTCCAGTGCTATCTGGACGACATCCTGGTCACTGGAAGGAATGAGGAGGATCACCTAAAGAATTTAGAGGCTACCCTACAAAAACTGGAAGAGTATGGCCTACGAGTCCACAAAGATAAGTGTGAATTCTTCCAGCCCTCTGTTGAATATTTGGGACACATCATTGATGCTACAGGTCTTCGTCAGACCCCTGCAAAAGTTAAGGCTATTGTGAAGGCTCCCCCTCCTTGAAATGTTAGCCAGCTTTGCTTATTTCTAGGACTATTGAACTATTATGGAAAGTTCATCTCACAGTTAGCCACATTGCTAAAACCACTTCACGAACTCCTTGGGCATAACAAGGCCTGGAAGTGGACTGAGGCCTGTGATGTTGCATTTAACAAAGCTAAGGATGCATTGCTAAATTCTGAAGTTCTGACGCACTTTGATCCATCCTTACCCCTACAGTTGGCCTGTGATGCACCCCCTTATGGAGTGGGTGCAGTCGTGTCACACATTATGCCTTCGGGAGAAGAGAGAGACCTATTTATTTTGCTTCACGCACTCTAAGCAAAGCAGAAATTAACTATGTCAAAATTGAACGTGAGGCATTGGGAATAGTTTTCGGAATTCGGAAGTTTCATCACTACCTGTTCGGACGGAAGTTTACTCTTCTCACAGACCATCGACCACTGACTTCAATTTTTGGACCCCACACAGGCATTCCCCCATTAGCTGCTAGTCGTATTCAACATTGGGCGTTGTTGCTTTCCGCGCACACCTATGAAATCAAATATCAGAAATCCACTCTCCATGGCAATGCGGATGGTCTCTCAAGGCTGCCTTTGCCAGTCAAACATGAGTATATTGCCCAGAAGGAAATCTTTTACTTTGAACAGGTAGAGAATACACCCATCCCCGCTACTCAGGTAAAGAAGGCAACTTGAGTTGACACAGTATTGTCCCAAGTTATGGACTGGTGATGCATGGAACGCACCTCTCCGTTCTCACCCGACCTTGTTACCTACATGTCCAGGAGGATGGAGTTATCAATCCAATCTGGTTGTTTGTTGTGGGGGAGATGTGTCATTATCCCACCACCACTGAGATCACAGATGTTAGAACAGCTCCATTCCGGTCACTGTGCGCATGAAGGAAATTGTGCGAAGCTATTTTTGGTGGCCTGGATTGGACAGTGCTATTGAAGAGAAGCCAAGAGCTTGTATGTCATGTGAGGGTGTGAGGAATGCACCCCAGTGGGCACTCCTACACCCATGGGACTGGCCTGAAAACCCATGGCAACATATTCATGTTGACTTCGCTGGCCCACTTGAAGGAAGAATGTTCTTGGTGGTGGTAGATGCCCATTCTAAATGACCAGAAGTCTCTATAATGCAGTCTACTACTGCAGAGAGTACTATCCAAAAACTACAAGGACTCTTTAGTTGTTTTGGTCTGCCAGAACAATTTGTGAGTGACAATGGACCGCAGTTTCAAAATTTTATGAAGGCAAATGGGATACACCACATCACTTCAGCACCATATCATCCATACACCAATGGATTAGCTGAAAGATTTGTGCAGACAATGAAACAAGCTTTGAAATCGACAAGGGAACAATTATCCATTCCAACGTGTTACTGGCCCTATCTGTGGCTACTCCCTCCTCCACTTCATTGGACATGGGCCTTCCTCCATTTCTGAGGGGCACTCAGCACCAAATGCAAGCAAAGCCCCTAATGGAGTAAAGACCTGTGTGTAGAACATAATTTCTACAGCAGGGCTGTAGCCAAAGCAGAGGTAGGCCTGAACCCCACTTCTGCTTTTTGGGCCTGACTTAGGCCAGACACAGTCGAGGCTTGTATTACAACCGTGAGCTACTAATGCATGGCAGCAGCCCCGAAAAGGAGAGAACCGTCCTCTAAACATGTTGTAAATACTATGCATCTGTATTGTCCATCCCTGTAAATGTTAGATATTGATATTTAATTTCTCTTGTAAATCTGTATTTTCTGTATAAAATTATAATCTACGGGGATAGAAATTATCAGTTGTAATAGTATCGGGGGTAGCCGTGTTAGTCTGTATCTACAAAAACAACAAGGAGTCAGGTGGCACCTTAAAGACTAACAGATTTATTTGGGCATAAGCTTTCATGGGTAAAAACCTCACTTCTTCAAATGGATAGAGTGAAAGTTACAGACGCAGGCATTATATACTGACACATGAGGAGAAGGGAGTTACTTCGCAAGTGGAGAACCAGTGTTGACAGGGCCAATTCAATCAGACTGATGTAGTCCACTCCCAATAATAGATGAGGAGGTGTCAATTCCAGGAGAGGAAAAGCTGCTTCTGTAATGAGCCAGCCACTCCCAGTCCCTATTCAAGCCCAGATTAATGGTGTTAAATTTGCAAATGAATTTTAATTCTGCTGTTTCTCTTTGAAGTCTGTTTCTGAAGTTTTTTTGTTCAATAATAGTGACTTTTAAATCTGTAATAGAATGACCAGGGAGATTGAAGTGTTCACTTACTGGCTTTTGTATGTTACCATTCCTGATGTCCGATTTGTGTCCATTTATTCTTTTGCGGAGGGACTGTCCAGTTTGGCCAATGTACATGGCAGAGGGGCATTGCTGGCACATGATGGCATATATAACATTAGTAGATGTGCAGGTGAATGAGCCCTTGATGGTGTGGCTGATGTGGTTGGGTGCTCTAATGGTGTCGCCAGAGTAGATATGGGGACAGAGTAGGCAATGAGATTTGCTACAGGGATTGGTTCCTGGGTTGGTGTTTCTGTGGTGTGGTGTGGTGTGTAGTTGCTGGTGAGTATTTGCTTCAGGTTGGGGGGTTGTCTGTAAGCGAGGACTGGCCTGCCTCCCAAGGTCTGTGAGAGTGAGGGATCATTTTCCAGGATAGGTTGTAGATCGTGGATAATGCACTGGAGAGGTTTTAGCTGGGGGCTGTATGTGATGGCCAGTGGTGTTCTGTTATTGTCCTTATTGGGCCTGTCCTGTAGTAGGTGATTTCTGGGTACCCGTCTTGTTCTGTCAATCTGTTTCCTCACTTCCCCAGGTGGGTATTGTAGTTTTAAGAATGCTTGATAAAGATCTTATAGGTGTTTGTCTCTGTCTGAGGGGTTGGAGCAAATTCGGTTGTATTTTAGGGCTTGTGTGTATACAATGGATCACGTGATGTGTCTTGGATGGAAGCTGGAGGCATGTAGGTACGTATAGCGGTCAGTAGGTTTCCGGTATAGGGTGGTGTATATGTGACCATCACTTATTTTCACTGTAGTGTCCAGGAAGTGGATCTCTTGTGTGGACTGGTCCAGGCTGAGGTTGATGGTGGGGTGGAAATAACAATAACAGAACACCACTGGAGCAAATACTCACCAGCAACTACACACCACACCACAGAAACACCAACCCAGGAACTAATCCCTGTAGCAAACCTCGTTGCCTACTCTGTCCCCATATCTACTCTGGCGACACCATCAGAGGACCCAACCACATCAGCCACACCATCAAGGGCTCATTCACGTGCACATCTATTAATGTTATATATGCCATCATGTGCCAGCAATGCCCCTCTACCATGTACATTGGCCAAACCGGACAGTCCCTCCGCAAAAGAATAAATGGACACAAATTGGACATCAGGAATGGTAATGTAACCCTTCTGCCTATCTAAGTTGGCAGCAACAAGGGCCGGGTTCTGTATCTAGGGGTTCTGTTTCAATAACGCAATGCAAAACCGGCTCGAGCCCCCACCCAGTGACCTGGGACAATTAGATACCACCCCCTGGGTGCCTCTAAGAGGCAATACTTCCCCTCTCGCAAGCACGGAGTCTGAGTGTAACAGAAAATGTTTAATAACATGAGGTAAACGACATCAGCATTAAATTGGAAAAACACCACAAACAGGATTCATAACACAAACCATGAGCAAAAAACCCACCCCAGCAAATTGGGCTGTGTCCTTTCCCTTTGGTTCTTGAATCCAGCAACCCAAAAATCACCCAGAGTCCCCAAAGTCCAACACCCCCAAAGTCTCTTGGTTCCAGCAACCACCCACAGTTCCAAAAGTCCAACAGACCCCAAAGTCTCTGTCCCTGGTCAGTGCAGCCCCAGAGTAAAAGGGGGGGAGGGGCACGCAGGGTGTTAAGGGGCACCTTACGTGATCCGAGGCCGGCTGGCCGTCTCTCCGTGATGTTCCGCCACAGTCTTCACCACGAGCCAGTCCACTTCCTGCCGTCCCACAAACTGCTCCTCTCTACAAGCTGCTCTGCTCCGCTCACCGACCTGTGAGCCGCTCCAGCCGTCCCAGCAAACAGCTCCGCTCGCCTTTCCTTGGGCTGCTCCAACCGTCCCCGAAAGGCTCTGCGCCGCTCGCTCTCCTCCAGTCGTCCCCACAAATTGCTCTGCCAGCTGCTTAGCAATATAGCTTCAGGCTCCCCCACTAGTTAACACAGCACTCAGTGATCTCAGCTCTTAATAACTTTAGCTCTTTTGTGATTTCAGCTCTTAGCAATTTCAGCTCATAGTAGGGGAGCCCCAGTGCTAGTGCATCATTGGCCCAAAGTGAATTCAGCTCAGCAGTCTGTAACTAGACTCCTAATAGTATCAAAGTTAGCTCTGACATTCAACAGTGGAGAGAGGAGGTAGTGCAATTGGTGTTTCAAACCGGGGGAGGGGGGGGGGAGACAGCACATACCATCAGGTACAAATACCTGTCCCCATCCTCTCTCAATTCACTTGATTTTGTAACCCATGCCCCTTGTCAAGCAAGTGCTACTTAGGTAATGGTGAAGGACTCACTCAGTCCTTCTGTCATACAACAGTTCCACTGGCCTTGATTCACAGAATCAGGGTAACAAAACTTTATTCTTCCTGCCCCAATAACAGAGAAAACTGGGGATCCCACACCAGCCAAAGTAACCACTTTGAGTTGCTTTGGGTGTGCCTATGCAAACAAGATCAGCCCCTGGAGTTCTTTTCCACACTCACCATAATTCACCACCAGATGTCAGGGTAGAGCTCATCCTGACTCTGCTTACAGTAACATACAAAAGCCAGTAAGTGAACACTTCAATCTCCCTGGTCATTCTCTTCTATTACAGATTTAAAAGTCACTATTATTGAACAAAAAAACTTCAGAAACAGACTTCAAAGAGAAACAGCAGAACTAAAATTCATTTGCAAATTTAACACCATTAATCTGGGCTTGAATAGGGACTGGGAGTGGCTGGCTCATTACAGAAGGAGCTTTCCTCTCCTGGAATTGACACCTCCTCATCTATTATTGGGAGTGGACTACATCCACCCTGATTGAATTGGCCCTGTCAACACTGGTTCTCCACTTGCGAAGTAACTCCCCTCTCCTCATGTGTCAGTATATAATGCCTGCATCTGTAACTTTCACTCTAAGCATCTTAAGACGTGAGGTTTTTACCCATGAAACCTTATGCCCAAATAAATCTATTAGTCTTTAAGGTGCCACCTGACTCCTTGTTGTTTTTATCAGTTGTAATATCACTCACCCATTAAAGCAATGGGAGAATCCATCATCATCATCAACTTTAATAGGGTAGTGATAAACTATGCACTTCATTACATTTTGCCAATCTTCCTATCCTTTGTTTTCTAGATCCTGTTCCAAATCTTATAAATGCAAATTCCAGTGCTCCTGGTAAGTGAGACATCAATTTGTGAAAAATTCCATGGGTTGTGCAAATATATCAATATTTGGAGGGTCTGGATGACGATATAATACATTTCCTATTAGAATCCATGTAAATTAATACAGTGTAGTCAAACTGCAAAACGATATTGCACTGCATACTGAAATATTTGGCAAAACTGAAAGTTTTTATTTTTCATACTGGTCTAGTTTCTCATTTTTCATTCCCTCTCCTCACAGCTAGAATTGAATTTTCCATTTCAAAATCTGCAATTATGACTTTTTCATGAAAGCAGAAACATAGAATAAGGGATTTTAAAATTCTAATCCTGGGAGAGTTTAGATTGGGAGAGAGGTGGAGTACTGAGGAGAGGAGAGGGGAGATGTCATCTCTGAAAGGGTCAGAGACAAGATGGACTGGTATTTGGAGGATGATAAAAAGGGGGAGGATGGAAGAAGAAGGAAGAAAAGGAGATCTTACTGTATTGCATGACTCTGACTCATGGAGGTGGCAGGTGCAATTGTTTCCTTACCTGGCACCTTTTCTGTATGGAGGTCTGCACAGGTTCTGATGATGGATTATATTCAACATGCAGCTAAAACATGATATAGTAACACTCTGAGAACCAGGCCTGAGTAGGGGAGAGAAGCCATCCCCGGCTGGTGGAGGAGCAATGGTAGGTGCTGGACTGGGATGGAGATGGCAAATACCAGCAGCTCCCCCAAGAGAAGCAGCGGCAGGAGTGGGTGTGCTCAGCAAAGACCCCTTCTCTTTTGATAGGGAGCATGTATTGTCTGCCATGCAGCACCACAGGGGAGAAGGGGGTGGAAGAAGGGGGTGTCCTTAAGGATAGAAAGAAGGGTTTTTATTTTATTTTATTTTATTTTATTTTATTTTATTGTTCCTATCCTCAGGCTGCTGAGAACTGTCTCTCCACCTGTTCCCAATCTGACCTTGTCACATGTGACATATGTTGTAGTTTTTGTATCATTAACAGGACGTCCTTTTTCTAAGGTGAGCTACAAAGGGACAAAATAGGGGTTGTTCCCTTTTTAGCTTTTTCATGATGGAGAAAATGGGTTGGAAATGGCTTGGTTTTTTTTTCTTTTCCTTTCTTCTGCTTATTTTTTATATTAAAATTCTGCCCTGTTGAGGCTGGAAGACTCAGTTGTGTGTGGTGAACCAGTGAAATAGCTACACCACAAAAGATAAGAAATCACAAACTGAGGATGGGTCCATCCTGACTGCTCTGTCAGAGGAAGTGGGTCCCATGTAGGGAGGGGAGCATCTGCAGAGAGCAGCAGAGGAAAGGAGAAAGGAGATGCGAGAATGAGGGTTCTCCCACTGCCTGAAAGGAAGGGGAAAGACACACTCAGGAGTAGGTTTGTGATGTGGTGGCAATTGGGGAATCGGGATGAAGTCTAAGCAGGTACTTTGGCCTTTGAACCAACTCATGCACATGTTAATGGCCAAAAATACAGCCTGCACTGCAGTTGTGAGTTGTGGTTGGGTACACCAGCCACCCCAGCTTCCAAGGTTTTGGAGATGAGGACCACAGCCTCAGGCCTACCCAGCAGCAGGAGAAGAAGGAACAGCAAAGTAGCAATTGCCACCAATGAGCGATGGCCTATTCTCCAAAGAACAAGACCGGGTGCTGTTGGTGTTGAGTTTTCTGTGTGTGTGGACAACTGAGGAGCTCAGAAGCACAAGGAGGAGAGAAGGGCCTTTTGAGATCAACATGTGGTCCTGGAGGAGAGGGAGCGGGAAGTTACCCAGCAGGAAAAGGACCTAATTTCTATGAGCAGGCCTTCTTCTGCTGGCAGAAGGGAGTTAAGGCTGCCCCTCCTCCATCCCCCTGAAACTTTTCTCTTAAAAATAATAATAAAATTATACGTTAAGATGGCTGTTTGGGGAAGTGCTCAGGAGGAGGGATTTCTTCAGCCCTGTGTTTCCCTACCCATGTTTTCTCTCTGGTTTCATTGGGGGAGACTGAGAGCACTTCATTTAAGGGAGTTTTCAAAAAACAAACAACATTACTTTCCACAGCACTCTCCCCTTTGGGCTGCTGTTGGGGTCTTTCTCCAAGCCCACACTGTGTTACTGGCCATATCTGTCCTCCACCTCATTGGACATGGGCCTTCCTCCATTTCTGTTTTCTGAGGGGCACACAGCACGAAATGTAAGCAAAGTCCCCAATGGAGTAAAGACCTATGTGTGGAACAGGCATTTCTAAGGCAGAGCTGTAGCCAAAGCAGAGGTAGGCCTGGACCCCACTTCTGCTTTTTGGGCCTGACTTAGGCCACACACAGTCCAGGCTAGTGTTACAACAGTGAGCTACTACTGCATGGCAGCAGCCCCGAAAAGGAGAGAACCGTCCTCTAAATACGTTGTAAATTCTGTGCATCTGTGGTGTCTATCCCTGTAAATGTTAGATATTGATGTGAAATTTCTCTTGTAAACCTGTATTTTCTGTATAAAATTGTAATCCACTGGGATAGAAATCATCAGTTGCAATAATACTCACCCGTCAAAGCAACGGGAGAATCCATCATCATCATCAGTTATAATACGGTAGTGATAAACTATGCACTTCATCTACATTTTGCCGACCTTCCTATCCTTTGTTTTCTAGATCCTGTTCCAAATCCTACAAATGCAAATTCCAGTACTCCTGGTAAGTGAGAATTAAATCTGTGAAAAATACCATGGGTTGTGCAAATATATCAATATTTGGAGGGTCTGGATGACGATATATTACATTTCCTATTAGAATCCATTTAAATTAATACAGTGTAGTCACACTGCAAAACGATATTGCACTGCATACTGAAATATTTGGCAAAACTGAAAGTTTTTATTTTTCATACTGGTCTAGTTTCTCATTTTTCATTCCCTTTCCTCACAGCTAGAATTGAATTTTCCATTTCAAAATCTGCAATTATGACTTTTTTTCATGAAAGCAGAAACATAGAATAAGGGATTTTAAAATTCTGATCCTGGGAGAGTTTAGATTGGGAGAGAGGTGGAGTACTGAGGAGAGGAGAGGGGAGATAGCTTCTCTGGAAGGGACAGGGACAAGATGGACTGGTATTTGGAGGATGATGAAAAGGGGGAGGAGAGAAGAAGGAGGAGGCAAAGGAGATGTTACTGCATTGCATTATTCTGACTCATGGAAGTGGCAGGTGCAGTTGTTTCCTTACCTGGCACCTTTTCCATTTGGAGGTCTGCACAGGTTCTGATGATGGATTATATGCAACATGCAGCTACTACATAATATAGTAACACCCTGAGCACAATGTTTAAATTCGGGAGAGAGTCCATCTCCGGCTGGAGGAGGAGCAGTGGTAGGCACTGGATTGGGGTGGAGATGGCATGTACCAGCAGCTCCCCTAAGAGAAGCAGTGGCAGGAGTGGGTGTGCTCAGCAAAGACCCCTTCTCTTTGATAGGGAGTATGTATTTTCTGCCATGCAGCACCACAGCGTCCATGCCTCAGCCCACAGAGTGTGATGATGTGGAGAGGGATGCCGTCACGGGTGACAGGTGGTCCCTGCTGGAAGTAGGGGGTGTCCTTAAGTATAGAGATAAGGGTTTTTATTTTATTTTATTTTTCCTGTCCCTAAGCTGCTGAGAACTGTCTCTCCAGCTGTTCCCAATCTGACCTTGTCACATGTGATATATGTTGTCGTTTTTGAATCATTAACAGGAATTCATTTTTCTAAGGTGAGCTGCCAGGGGACAAAGTAGGGCTTGTTCTCTTTTTACCTTTTCCATTATGGAGAAAGTACATTTGAAATGGCTTGTTTTTTTCTTTTTCTTTCTTGTGCTTATTTTTTATATTAAAACTCTTTCCTGTCTAGGCTGGAAGACTCAGTTGTGCGTGGCGAACTAGTGAAATAGCTACATCACAAAAAATAATAAAGCACACACTGAGTTGAGAGGGAAAGGGATTTCTGTAGATTTTTTATAACTGTGTTTTTTAACACCCGTTATTTAATTCATTAGCTAGCATATTTTAAAGGACACTTTTTAAGATGGTTCAATGATATAGTTATGCCACTTTGAAAGTATCAGCTGTTATTCTTATTCTAAAGCTCCTGGTCCTGTGAGCACTTTTAACTTTATTACCATGCGTAGTCCCATTGAAATCAAGTGAAGTTAAGCAGATCCTACAAACACTTCTGCAGGTGCTTAACTTCAGCTGTTTTCAATAGGAATACTCATAGTAATAAAGTTAAACATGCTCGCAGGACCAGGGGCTTCAGAATGACAGCTGATATTTTCCTAGTAGCCTAATAGTATCTTTGGATGGACATAAGTTTCACTGATAAAAACTTTGCTGCTGTAAGGGCTGTCGTGTAGAAATAGCCTAAGCCAGATGGAATAGTTTCTTTTAAAAAATTTTTGTGCTGCTCCATAAGGTGATGTTAAAGCTTCCGGTAGGGTGTGAATCAGGGACTAAGCCTTGGTTTTCACTATGAATTATTTGCCTTTTCTCCAGAAAAGAAGAAAAGTTTCTCCATGTCATTTTTCTATTTTGCATCAAACAAAATCACAGAAATAACTCTAATGTGAACTGTCTGAGCAATTTTTTTATATCTGAAACAGGAATATATTTCCAACAATATAGTACAGTAACTGGAATTTGTAATAATGCTTGGATGATACTTCTTCTACCACAGACTGGATGCAGATACTAAATTTTATAGTAGCTGGCCTTACTTTCATCACATCTGCCATCATCCTGTTTAACCAATGCAGACGGGAATGTCGTGGTAAGAATTTGTATTTTAAAAACTATTGAGTTATAGTATATTTTGAATGGATTTGGGATATGAGTGGAAATTTTGTCTTAAAATTGTTACAGTTGCTGAGTTCTCATATTGCAATAATGACAAATGGATTTGGCATATTAAACGCCAAAGACATTGTTGTAACCATCCTTCTTCTTCAATTGGCCTGTGCATATTTTCACTTGTAGGATCAAGGCACCTGTGCCAGGAGATACCATAATGTTCTGGAGGGCAGCATCTCTTGGGTTTGCTCACCCTTCTCTCCCCTCCCCTCCCAGAGTGCTTGGAGGGTGTAAAAAGGAAGCAGCCCCAACCAGCCTTCAGTTCCTTTCTACCATGGAAAGTGCAATGAGCTTGATTCAATCGCACACAGAACCCACAATACTTCTCTCATCGGCTTTATTTCTTTCAGCCCTTGGGAGGCAAATGTAGATCAATGGTCACTTGGTTTGATTTCCTATAGGAAAGGAAGAGAAAAGGAGATGCCTGTGACAGTGTACCCCATAAGGCTTTATGGGGGGGGGGTTCTTATAAATGTATGTATGACATAACTGGAATACGTTTTGTGCTGCCTGTGCCATGTAACATATCTCCGTAAAGGTTATGGTCTACTATATCTATTCATCCTATTTGTAATATATATCATTTTCTACTTGAAGTTAAGAATATGGGCTGTATACTTGCTTGGTTTCTAAGTAAGCTTTGGGAGGCATTTGGTCAGATTCTTTAGGAAGGAATTCGCAAGGTTAAGTACCTGATCAGGAAGCACTTGGGGAACAATGCATCTTGGAATGCTCCAATCCACTTAAGAAGTCTTCCTGGAGACATACAAGATACCATGTGGACAATGGCTTCGGCCTGTAAAGACTGAGTCATGCAGGGACATGTGACTTGCCCAGGTGACTCCAGAACTCTATCTTGGAGCTGGACTTTGCATAGGAGGGAAGAGGGGGGTCTCCACCCACAAGAGAGAGTCTATTTAAACCCGTGGGAGACCATAGAATCATAGAATATCAGAGTTGGAAGGGACCTCAAGAGGTCATCTAGTCCAACCCCCTGCTCAAAGCAGGACCAATTCCCAGCTAAATCATCCCAGACAGGGCTTTGTCAAGCCAGGCCTTAAAAACCTCCAAGGAAGGAGACTCCACCACCTCCCTAGGTAACGCATTCCAGTGTTTCACCACCCTCCTAGTGAAATAGTTTTTCCTGATATCCAACCTGGACCTCCCCCACTGCAACTTGAGACCATTGCTCCTTGTTCTGTTGTCTGCCACCACCGAGAACAGCCGAGCTCCATCCTCTTTGGAACCCCCCTTCAGGTAGTTGAAGGCTGCTATCAAATCCCCCCTCATTCTTCTCTTCTGGAGACTAAACAATCCCAGTTCCCTCAGCCTCTCCTCATAAGTCATGTGCTCCAGACCCCTAATCATTTTTGTTGCCCTCCGCTGGACTCTTTCCAATTTTTCTACATCCTTCTTGTAGTGTGGGGCCCAAAACTGGACACAGTATTCCAGATGAGGCCTCACCAATGTCGAATAAAGGGGAATGATCATGTTCCTCAATCTGCTGGCAATGCCCCTACTTATACAGCCCAAAATGCCGTTAGCCTTCTTGGCAACAAGAGCACACTGTTGACTCATATCCAGCTTCTCATCCACTGTGACCCCTAGGTCCTTTTCTGCAGAACTGCTACCTAGCCATTCGGTCCCTAGTCTGTAGCAGTGCATGGGATTCTTCCGTCCTAAGTGCAGGACTCTGCACTTGTCCTTGTTGAACCTCATCAGGTTTCTTTTGGCCCAATCCTCTAATTTGTCTAGGTCCCTCTGTATCTGATCCCTACCCTCTAGTGTATCTACCACGCCTCCTAGTTTAGTGTCATCTGCAAACTTGCTGAGAGTGCAGTCCACACCATCCTCCAGATCATTAATAAAGATATTAAACAAAACCGGCCCCAGGACCGACCCTTGGGGCACTCCGCTTGAAACCGGCTGCCAACTAGACATGGAGCCATTGATCACTACCCGTTGAGCCCGACGATCTAGCCAGCTTTCTATCCACCTTACAGTCCATTCATCCAGCCCATACTTCTTTAACTTGGCGGCAAGAATACTGTGGGAGACCGTATCAAAAGCTTTGCTAAAGTCAAGGAATAACACATCCACTGCTTTCCCCTCATCCACAGAGCCAGTTATCTCATCATAGAAGGCAATTAGGTTAGTGAGGCACGACTTCCCCTTCGTGAATCCATGCTGACTGTTCCTGATCACTTTCCTCTCCTCTAAATGTTTCATAATTGATTCCTTGAGGACCTGCTCCATGATTTTTCCAGGGGCTGAGGTGAGGCTGACTGGCCTGTAGTTCCCCGGATCCTCCTTCTTCCCTTTTTTAAAGATGGGCACTACATTAGCCTTTTTCCAGTCATCTGGGACCTCCCCCGATCGCCATGAGTTTTCAAAAATAATGGCTAATGGCTCTGCAATCTCACCCGCCAACTCCTTTAGCACCCTCGGATGCAGCGCATCCGGCCCCATGGACTTGTGCACGTCCAGTTTTTCCAGACCCCTCCATTTTGTCTTCAGCTGGCTAAAGAAGGAGCCTCTCCATCCCCCCAGGATACTTGAAGGAAACTGGAACAAAGGACAGTAACTACAGGGGGTGTGAGTGATTGCTGGACCCAGGATAAAAGGAGATTAGGCTGTAAAAGGGAGCATTCTGGAACCTGTGAGGATCTTATCTGTATTTAGGTTGATTAGACATAGATTTGTGCATTTTATTTTATTTTGCTTGGTGACTTACTTTGCTCTGTCTGTTACTACTTGGAACCACTTAATTCCTACTTTCTGTATTTAATAAAATCACTTTTTACTTAGTAATTTACTCAGAGTATGTATTAATACCTGGGGGAGCAAAAGCTGTGCATATCTCTCTATCAGTGTTATAGAGGGCGAACAATTTATGAGTTTGCCCCGCATAAGCTTTATGCAGGGTAAAACGGATTTATCTGGTTTTAGACCCCATTGGGAATTGGGCATCTGAGTGCTAAAGACAAGCACACTTTTGTGAGCTGTTTTCGGGTAAACTTGCAGCCGTGGGACAAGTGATTCAGACCCTGGGTCTGTGTTGGAGCAGACGGGAGAGTCTGGCTCAGCAAGACAGGGTGCTGGAGTCCTGAGCTGGCAGGGAAAACAGGAATAAAAGTAGTCTTGGCACATTGGGTGGCAGCTGCCAAGGGGGTTTCTGTGATCCAACCCGTCACAATGCCCATCCAGCATGGGCTTTTTCTGTACCCTCGGAAGTGGGAGGGATACCTCGCACACCCCGCAGATCCAGTCAGTTTCAGTCTGATCATCTGTAAGTCCAGTATCCATTTAAGGATCCATTCACTCACCTTGGAAGTGAATGAAAGGCCTGTGTGACAGGGTGCTATCACAAGGATTGTGAGCTCTTGGCTGACAATCCCTGAGTTAACAAGGTAATTGGGGAGAATATAAAGGGAGGAAGCAGGAAGCCAGGGGGAAGCTCAGGAGGAGTTTGGAAGGAAGCTCAGAGAATGAGCCTGGGATGGGGAGTGAGGGCTGCAAGGAAGCCTATCTTTGTTGTAAGCCTGTGTTGTGTTGTAAGAGGAAAATAAATACACCCCTTGGTGTTAGATAAACAGTCTGGTGTGTGTTTGTGACCCTGAAACGATCTGAGCTGCCCAGGCAGCGAGGTGCACCGGGTAGTGACAGAGGTGCCCTGTGACAGCCTGTATCAAGTCTTTGAAAAATTACTAACTAACTAAGCTGGAGCTCTTGCACTCACACCTAAGGGTTGAGACATCCGTTGCCTACACTTACTGGTGTGTGAGGTTTACTTCTGACCCACAATACAAATGAGGCTTGCCAGGGTGAGTAATAGGCATAGGAGGCACAAGGTAAAATGCTGTCTGGCTGTACTAACACCCTCAGGGATGTTGTACTCAGCTCTGGGGTCCAGGGACAGAGCTCTGTATGATTTCCAGAACTGTTCCTGAGGCACTCTCCTCTATATGCCATGGTTGCCTCAAAACTACAAGCAGAAAGCATAATGAGACAGTCTTGAAAGACAATCATTGTCATATATTGATCTGCCTCTCTATACATACCTCTGAGTGGAGTCCCAAAACTGCACCCTAGGCCAGCAAGTGTCCAGTTAAATGATTGGGTGTTATGGCCATTCTTCTGGAGTGTCTGAGTAGGTGTCTCTCTAAACTTGACCCTCAGTTGGCCACTTGAAGAATAAATACAGGTTATTACCCATAACTGTTGTTCTCCAAGATGAGCCTCTGCATATTCACACTCCCCTCCAACTTCCCCATTTCTTTGCAGTCTCAGGTTAGGAATTCTCTTATTAGGGGAAGGAAATGAAAGGTGTTTGGGCTACTTCCCCTTTGATACCCTCAGAACCTTCCAGGATGTGAAGAAAAGATGGGCGAGTAGCCCCCATGCACACTGCTCCCCAGAACATCCTGATGGCTCATACCTCAGGAACCTTGGTACTATGAGTCTGAATATGCAGATGCTCATTTCAAACATCTCCAGTTATAAGTAAATAACCCTCATTTCTAAAAAAAGAAGAACAGGAGTACTTGTGGCACCTTAGAGACTAACAAATTTATTAGAGCATAAGCTTTCGTGGACTACAGCCCACTTCTTCGGATTCATATATGCATCCGAAGAAGTGGGCTGTAGTCCACGAAAGCTTATGCTCTAATAAATTTGTTAGTCTCTAAGGTGCCACAAGTACTCCTGTTCTTCTTTTTGCGGATACAGACTAACACGGCTGTTACTCTGAAACCTCATTTCTAAAATGCCGTACTTTAATGCTCTTAATTTAAAAATTTGAGTGATGATAAAACAGTGGAATAGCTCTGTTTCCTACACTAAGTTTCTCAGTGCAGTGCTTGGGCTGCTGGAGGAATGCAAGACCAGACCACTGGGTTCAGTATACTCCCCCATTGCACCAGTTCTACTCACAGGCTGGTGAGGTAGGAAGGGAGATGGCCCAGAGCTGGAAGTTGTGTCTTGTCCTTACATGAGCGGTGCGAGAGGGAGATGGCTTGTTGCACCCTCTGACCACATAAGGATGAGGCACAACATGGCCTTTATTTTGTTTCATTGGAGTGGGTGGGAGGTGGGGCTGGAGATTAAAATAAGAGGGAGGAGGAGACATCTTGCCAGTAATTGTCAGTTTAACTTTTGGGAAAGCGATCAAGATGCTGAGCAAAGAAGGATGTACATTCAATAAAGTCAAGTGGAAAGAAATAGACTTAGAAAGTAAAAATCAAATATACAACTACAAAATGGGAAATAACTGGCTAGACAGTATTATTACTGAAAAGAATCTGGTGGTTATAGTGGATGACAAATTGAATATGAATCATCAGTGTGATACTGCTGCAAAAACTGCTAATATCATGCTGCAGTGTATTCAGAGGAGTGATGTGTGTAAGATATGGGATGTCACTGTGCCATTCTGTTTGGCAGTGGTGAGACTTCAGCTGATGCCACACTTTAGGAAAGATGTGGAGAAGTTGGAGAGAGTCCAGAGCAGAGCAACAAAAATGATCAAAGATTTAGAAAACTTGACCTATGAAGAGAGGTTAAAAAAGTTAGGCATATTTAACCTTGAGAAAAGAAGACTTAGGGGGGAGCACATAACAGTCTTCAAATATGAGAGCTGTTATAAAGAGGATGGTGACAATGTTCATTAAAGGAAGGAGAGGAAGTAATGGGCTTAATCTGCAGCAAGGGAGATTCAGGTTAGGTAGTAGGAAAAACTTTCTAATGATAAGGGTAGCTAAGCTCTGGACTAGGCTTCCAAGGGAGGTTGTTGAATCCCCATCATCAGCGGGTTTTCTGAACAAGCTGGAAAAACCCCATGTTGGGGATGGTCAATGTTTACTTGGTCCTGCCTCAGTGCAGGGGGCTGGACTTGATGACTTCCCAAGGTCCCTTCCAGCCCAACATTCCTATAATTCTATAAGGAGGAGACTGTAAAGAGGATTATAGAAGGGAATTGAAGGTAGAGAAGAGGTGGTGGGGACAGGTTGTATGAGAAGCATGTATGGAAGAAAAGAAAACTGTTTTGAAAGGAAGAAGGCTGAGATGAATTATGAGAAAATGGAGTTAGGGCTATGTGGAAACTTGCACTGTTTTAACATTAGATGTGATTTTTAAATCCATTTAGTTTAATCAGTGCAAAAGGCCACGTTTTATTTTAACCAGGTTTATTTCTGGTTAGTTGGATTCAGAATAGGTTTAATCTAACTCAAAGTAAATCACTCATAACAAAATAAGAGTCTGTTATTGGTTTAACTATATCAGATTAAAATAATGCCTTAAATTAAACAGGCACCACTTTCTCATGTAGACAAGCTTGTTTAATTGGTACAAAAGTCTGTATGGAAACTCATGTTTCAGGCTTATTTCAGTTTATTTTACATTAGTTAGGAACAGGTTTAAATTAAACCACAGAAGCTGTTCTTCAACAGAAATAATATCGCTACCACTTGGTAGGGTTGCACTGATTTAACAGAATGGGTTTCACTGAACCAGTGTAAATTTGTGTGCAGACAAGACCTTAAGCAGAAGAAAGTTGTTACCCACACAATCTAGGGCATCCCACCTATATCCTATTGAGGTCAAGGCGTGACATGGTCAATTTAAATACCTCCACCCTTTCCCTTCTGAGGGCTCAGGGAGTAAGGCACTGTCATGGGACTGTTCACTATTTGGGGGAGGAGTGAGGGGTGTTATAGCCCTACGTCTGTGTCCTAATGATCACCCTTAGCCCCAGGGAAGTATGGCCTAATGGCCAGAGTCAATAAGGCAGTCCTCCTCTTCAGGGCTGCAGAGCCTTGCATCCAGACTCAATAAAGCGGCCCTCCTCTTAGGGGCCTAGCAGCCGGAGTCATTATGTCTGCCCCCCTCTGCAGGGCTGTGTGGCCTACTGGCCGAGAGGGAAGTGGGCTGCCACCCAGGGATGGATGGGTTTGGGGTAGGGGAGCCCTGGACCTTCCTGCTCAACCAGGTCCCAACCCAGGGCCTTAATAGCAGCGAATGTATTAGTGACTAGCTCAGCGGAGATCCATTAGAAACACGCTGCCTTTATCCCAGTTCCACAGCTGGACCAAAGTCCAGTTCCCCAGGGTTACTTCCTGTCCACAGGGCTCCTGGGCCTCTGGGGTAGGGTGACCAGACGTCCCGATATTATCGGGACAGTCCCGATTTTAGGGGACTTGTCCCGCATCCTGACCTTACATTGGTCAGGACGTCTGGTCACCCTATATGACGGGGACCGCGGCAAGCCAGCGCCGCCAGCGCCACTCACCTTTCCTCCCTGGGCCCTGGGGTAGCGCGCAGCTGAGCTCCCGGCGCGGCGGCGCCAGCCCCCAGGGCCCGCCGCCAGGCCGGCAGGAGACTGCAGAGCACAGCCCTGCCCCTGCCCGGGGCACACAGAGAGGCAGCGAGGAGGTCTCGCTCCCCTGTGTGCTGCAGCGGGGCGGGGCTTATAGACTCCGGCAGCAGGCAGCGGTCGCCGGGCAGAGAGCCCCCCCCCCCCCGCCTCCCTCCCCTCAACCCGACCCTAGGAAGGGGCCAGAGGGACTGGGAGGGACCTGCCTGCTGGATGCTTCCTGGGAGCCGCTCCAGGTAAGCACTGCTGGGCTCACCTGGCCCCCTGGCAGGTCCCTTTTGGGTGGCTCCCCTCAGCCTCACTGCCCTCAGCCCCCACCCTGACCCTGTTCCCTCTGCCACCCCCACAGTCCCTCCCCTCCCCCTGATCATCTCACCCAACCCACTGCCCTCAGCCCCCCTGACCCTGTTCCCTCTGCCTCCCCCACAGTCCCTCCCCTCCCCCCGATCATCTCACCCTGCTGGATGTGGAAATCTGTCCCGGATTCCAGGCTGTCATAGAATCATAGAATCATAGAATCATAGAATATCAGAGTTGGAAGGGACCTCAAGAGGTCATCTAGTCCAACCCCCTGCTCAAAGCAGGACCAATTCCCAGCTAAATCATCCCAGCCAAGGCTTTGTCAAGCCGGGCCTTAAAAACCTCCAAGGAAGGAGACTCCACCACCTCCCTAGGTAACGCATTCCAGTGTTTCACCACCCTCCTAGTGAAATAGTTTTTCCTGATATCCAACCTGGACCTCCCCCACTGCAACTTGAGACCATTGCTCCTTGTTCTGTCATCTGCCACCACTGAGAACAGCCGAGGTCCATCCTCTTTGGAACCCCCCTTCAGGTAGTTGAAGGCTGCTATCAAATCCCCCCTCATTCTTCTCTTCTGGAGACTAAACAATCCCAGTTCCCTCAGCCTCTCCTCATAAGTCATGTGCTCCAGACCCCTAATCATTTTTGTTGCCCTCCGTTGGACTCTTTCCAATTTTTCCACATCCTTCTTGTAGTGTGGGGCCCAAAACTGGACACAGTATTCCAGATGAGGCCTCACCAATGTCGAATAAAGGGGAACGATCACGTTCCTCGATCTGCTGGCAATGCCCCTACTTATACAGCCCAAAATGCCGTTAGCCTTCTTGGCAACAAGAGCACACTGTTGACTCATATCCAGCTTCTCGTCCACTGTGACCCCTAGGTCCTTTTCAGCAGAACTGCTACCTAGCCATTCGGTCCCTAGTCTGTAGCAGTGCATGGGATTCTTCCGTCCTAAGTGCAGGACTCTGCACTTGTCCTTGTTGAACCTCATCAGGTTTTTTTCTGCCCAATCCTCTAATTTGTCTAGGTCCCTCTGTATCCGATCCCTACCCTCTAGTGTATCTACCACGCCTCCTAGTTTAGTGTCATCTGCAAACTTGCTGAGAGTGCAGTCCACACCATCCTCCAGATCATTAATAAAGATATTAAACAAAACCGGCCCCAGGACCGACCCTTGGGGCACTCCACTTGAAACCGGCTGCCAACTAGACATGGAGCCATTGATCACTACCCGTTGAGCCCGACGATCTAGCCAGCTTTCTATCCACCTTACAGTCCATTCATCCAGCCCATACTTCTTTAACTTGGTGGCAAGAATACTGTGGGAGACCGTATCAAAAGCTTTGCTAAAGTCAAGAAATAACACATCCACTGCTTTCCCCTCATCCACAGAGCCAGTTATCTCATCATAGAAGGCAATTAGGTTAGTCAGGCACGACTTCCCCTTCGTGAATCCATGCTGACTGTTCCTGATCACTTTCCTCTCCTCTAAATGTTTCATAATTGATTCCTTGAGGACCTGCTCCATGATTTTTCCAGGGACTGAGGTGAGGCTGACTGGCCTGTAGTTCCCCGGATCCTCCTTCTTCCCTTTTTTAAAGATGGGCACTACATTAGCCTTTTTCCAGTCATCTGGGACCTCCCCCGATCGCCATGAGTTTTCAAAAATAATGGCTAATGGCTCTGCAATCTCACCCGCCAACTCCTTTAGCACTGTTCAGGACAAAAACTTCATTTTCCAAAATTGATCTAACTGTGAATTCTGTCCCAGATATCTCAATTTACCTAATCAGTAATCTAAAGACATCTGCAATTGAGCCATCTGTGACAGCAAGCAATTCTTATTGACCTATCAATCAATCAATAGGTTATTATGGTATCAGTCACAGAACAGTAGGCTCTCTTTTTACCTCTACACACAGTTACTACAGGTCAGTGGGGTCTGAGTAATGTATAACACACACTCCAT